>NW_010208446.1:48686-63406 GCF_000695765.1 Mesitornis unicolor | reverse complement strand
AGGGAAAGACAGATGTAAAAATGCAGCAAATGGCAGATGGTAGTAGAAAACTATATTCCAGGGAGACTTAGGGACAAAGCAGTAGCAGATGACCTCTGACTCATGTAACTTGTGCTTCTCCTTAAATGCATCTCTCCCATGCAGCAAGGTGGGAGCTGGGGTGGGGTGAAAGCTGCCCTTTCTCTCTGAGAGAAGTTTCCTTTCTTCCTTTTCCAGGGAGATTAGATCTGTGATGCTGCTCCTTTTCCTGGAGCACCCACTGCCATTTCTCACCCTACCCTCTAATGCCTTGCTCCAGTTAATCAGGAGCAGAATCAGTGTCTTCCCCGTGCATTGACACACAGGGTCTCTCTGCTGAAGCACTATGGACTTGGCAAGATTACAGCATTTCTAACTGTGCTTCCAAGCGTTATATTTTCAAAAATCATCACAGCCCTCCTGCACTTAAAATACTAAACAGCTTCTAAATCGCCGCTATGTTTGTTTTCCTTTCTAACCATAGACATCCCTTGTCCCCCCTACCATGCTGACTGCTTTATTTTACTAGGCTGTGAACCTGGGAAGAAAACAACTTCTCTGACTGGGAATTGTGTGCATGGGTGTGAGAAACCACCAGTGCCTACAACATGTGCTTATCTCCCAGGCTAGAGACAGGGACTCATTAGCAGGCTTGGGCTGTCCCTGGGCCTGTCTGTGCCTTGCAGCAGGATGGCAAAGAGACGTAGACATCTGAGATGATGTCTGTGAACTTTCCTGACAAATGATATTTCAGCATGTGTTATCCAGTAAATGCTTTATTAAAAGAGGAATAAACTAGGCTTGCTTGAAACCAGACCACAAGTCTTTCAACCCGGGGTATGAAACAAAGAAGCAAGGAACAGAATGATCCACCTTGAAAAAGCCTACTCAGCCTTTATTCTTTGCATTATGGCAGCACCACAAGGTCTTTCCTAGTCACTGCCCTACTGTGCAATGAGAGGGTGTTGCTGTGCTGCTGAACTTCCAGTTTGTGGATGGCTCAGGTCTTGAGGCCGGACCTGAGCAGAGATGCTGGCTTGTCCAGCATTGCTCCCTCACTGACAAGCTATGAGCTGCATCTCAGCACTTCCTCTCTGCAGGAAAAGATAAGAACAAGGCTTTCCATATCCTGAGGAGATAAAGATGCTTAAGAGAACCATATTATGTTGATCAATAAAGCAAATCAAAACATCTCCTAGTTCACTTATTTGTACACCTCTGTTCTTAATGGCTTGCTCAAAAGATCCGTACAAAGGATTTCTGTGCTCTGTTGCTGAGAGAAGGTGTCAGAGTGAGAGCACTCTGCAGTGCAGAGAACACCCCTGCAGTGTACAAGGACGTTTTGCAGCCATCTGACAGCTGCCCGGTTTGTGATCCTGTCTCCTGAAGAGTGCAGCTGTGCTAAGGGCTGAGAGGAAACAAGGGAATATTTCATTCTGTGGTGAGTCCTGAGAAATCTCAGGCTGCCCAGAGGGTAGCAGTGGTGCTGCACCAGCAGCAGCAGTCACGCAGGGCTTCTGCATTTTGTCTTCATCCAATATCCTTCAACTTTCAGATTGCAAATCCAGCCCACAGAGCAAAATCAAGCAAAATCAAAATCAAGGAAGAAAATGTGCTAATGGTCCTTGCTTGGTTCCTATTGCTAAGGAGATTACTGCCTGCTATTCAGAGCAGGGTGGTGTCCTCTGCCTGGGAGAGAATCTTTTCCTTTACAGGTGTTCGTACAAAGGAGACAGCACAAAAGGGAGAAAAGAACCAAAACCCTCCCCTGCCCCTATGCAGAAGCAGCTCTGCTTCCATTGAAACCAACTCTAAAATTCCCCTTAATTTCTCCATTTCAAACTTGCAATTCTAATATCAAAAAGGTGTGTTAGTTGTTAGCATTTTATCCATTCTTCCTACATCAATAGATTTGAGCCCAGCTGAAGGTTTGTCAGCAAGCTGCTGAACACTGAGCCCAGCATGGGTACATTACATTTCATTCATTAGAGACTTATAAGCTTTGCTTAATGTGGGATTTGTGTAAATACTTGCACAGATTCCTTATCTGCAGAAGTTTGCTCCTAGCAAGTTGTTAAGCTCATTAATAGGGTAGAAGGAAGATTGTGCTCCTATAATTTCCAGTTCAATTATTATAGAGTGCACAAAATCCTAATTCTACTGCAGTCCAAGGCAAAACTCCCACTGGTTTAATGGGGCCAAGATGGCACAAAGTTAATTTCCCAACACAACATAAAAACTAGAAACTCTCCCAGAAGAGTGGCTACGATGGAGTCTGGACCTCAAGAGATGAAAATCTCCGTTGTCTCAAAACGGCAAATTTTTCACTGTACCAGAAAGATATTTTCAATGAGGCAGCCATTAGGAGAAAGAGCATTGCCATGATACACAGAAAATGTGCTTGGTTAATCATCTACTATAATACAATTTCCGTTATGCACAGTGTTTTGACATCACCAGAATGAACTGGACAACCTTTCTTCCTCTGAGGGTAATCACGCACATCTTCACTTTCAGCATGCCTTTTCTGAAGTAGTAGCACAGTGAAGAGAGACCATTTGGGTTATGTGAAGAGAACAATGCCAGAATACTGTCATAGAGAGGAACGTTTGTGAAGCTGATATTCAGTGGTCAGTATCTATTTCGGTTACATTAATAAAGACTGCTTCAATTCAAGCAGTGTTCAACCATCAAGTGCCTCTTTGCCTATAGTTTAATAAAATGCCCATTCTTTGGTAGGCTTCCTACTTATCAGTGAAGAAACATCAGAACAATAATTTCTGATATGAGGAAATTTTGCTGAGGCAGGTGAGATCTGCCTCTCTTTTCTAATGGTCTGGTGAGACCACAGAGGACTTATTTTCGTTCAGCAGGGCCAGGAAACTATTAACATAAAACATGACAGATGTTCCAGCAAGTAGGTTTTGAAAACAAGTTGAACTGAACCCTCTTTCAATACATAAACTCTCATCCACCAATCATATGGTGCATGTTTAAACCAAACACCACAATCTTCTAGCTGCAAGCAAACCTCCATGAGGATTTTGTCAAAGAGTAGGATTGGGGTGCCCCCTTTCTACAGCCACTGTCATGAATGCTCCTATACATGTGGTGGGAGTGGAAGAAGGACCAAATATAGACCCTGTGAAAGCAGCAGTCTGGGTCCCTGCTGAAGGTGCCTTAGTGATAGTAAATCCAGCCTTCCACTTAAACCTCTGGATGTACTTACAAGCCAAAATAAAAGCTGCGCATGCATACTTGTAAAACAAGACCCTGTGACACACCATACCTTTGTTCCCAAATACACCTACACTTGGTTCTGTCATTTGGGAATCAAAGGGCAGTGTGAAAGTGGTGCTACACCATGCTTCTTGTGCCTCTACAGGATTCAGAAGGGCCCAGATCAGAAAATTCAGCTGGCTGCATTCATGTCAAGGCTGACCTGGTTATAGGCACCTCTTATTTTTACGTCAGCAAAGTATAAATAACGATGTCATGATTGAAAACATCAGGGCTTCCTCCATCTCATAAAATTGGGAAGAGGGAATAGTTTGGTGTAGTTATTGATTTCCAGCTGCTTAATTAGTATTTACAATATCTCTACTTGAAAATAGCCATGTGCATTTCATTCCCTACTTGCTTGTTTAATTTAATTTAATCAATTGTCACACACCTGTTTTCACTTACTTAAAGCAACCATTATCTGCAGCACAACAAATATGAAGCAACATTAGAAGTAATTAACCTTTATCCTTGAAATGTTTCTCTTGGAATGGTATAATTAAGAAACCAGGCTATAAAAATAATCAGGTTATAAATAAGCTTATGCCTTAAAACGCCAATAGACGTATAACCTTCTTTTGAACAGTACAGGCAGATTTGAACATAGATGCACGGAAATTATAAGAAAGGAAACTTCTACAACATTTCATAGGAGATTGGAAAAAGCCCTTTCCTTACACTGAATGGTCTACTACTCAATGCTGGGAAGAAACAGTTTCCGAGAAGATCAAACAAGTATTTTCTCTCCTCTGAAAGGAGGTTGTAGTGAGGTGGGTGTTGGTCTCTTCTCCCAAGTAAATAGTGATAGGATGAGAAGTGGCCTCAAGTTGTGCCAGATTGGGTTAGATTGGATATTAGAAAAAAATTTCTTTACTGAAAGAGTGGACAAGCACTGGAACAAGCTGCCCAGGGAGGTGGTGGAGTCACCATTCCTGGACGTGTTCAAAAAACTTGTAGATGTGGCACTTCAGGACATGTTTTAGTGGGCATGGTGGTGTTGGATTGACAGTTGGACTTGATGATCTCAGAGGTCTTTTCCAGCCTTAATGGTTTTGTGACTCTATAAGGCATACCAAAGAGAGGTGGATAGGTTTCTCTTTCATTTTATCATGGACCTTATGCCCAAGAACATATAATACTGTATGCTGCTTACTTTCCTAATAAGATACAGTGTGACACATCCAGCTAAGTTCCTAGACCTCCTGCTTACAGGGAAAATCTTGATAGAGGCTAAAAACCATAAAGCAATTTTAAAAATACCACACACACAAGGCCTACCATCCCCCTGCTCCTACCTTTCATTTAATGATATCTGAGCTCTCGATGGTGCCAAGCAGGCTGTCCAGAAGTCAGGCAGCGCTAAGGCACCAGCCCCAAGGCACACCCTCTGCTTTCTGCTGTAGCACAGCTCTCGCACAACCTCGCACAACCCAGAGGGGATGGTGGGCTCATCCCAGGGCATCCTTAAAAAACAGCTTATAGACTCTCCTTTCCCCTCTGGAAAGCATAACCACTAACAAGCATTAAGAAGCAATGTTAGCCAGAGTTTCACATACTTGCTGTTAGCTGATAAACTAAATCAGCAGCATGGGATTACTGGCTGAGAAGACCTGTGCCTTCACGTGGTCTCTGAGTCTCACCAGCTGTCTTAGTCTTTTGCGGGTTGCTACCTGATCCCTCTGAGACACTTATGCTCTTTCCTTGCAAGATCTTAAGAGAATAATGTTTTCCTCCAAAGGGCTTCAGCGACTGGGACAACCATTTCACCCTGCTGCATTTCCACTTCCCCTGTGGAGCTAAAGAGAAACAGTTTAATGCACAAAGTCCAAGAGACCTCAAATTAAGATAAAGATTAAAAAAATACAAATTTTTATTTTTCTTCCAAATTTGTCTTTCTTATTTCTTTTTTTCAATGTCTGGAAATCCCCAGTGAGTCTGACATAAGTCCCTAACTTGTCTGGTTTCTGCTGAACAGAACGTTGCCAGATGACAGCTCACGCTTCACTGGCGATGTTCTGTCTTCTATTGGTGCTAACTATGGATCAGTGTCTGTCTCTACAGCCTTTTTAATAGGTACTTTATTATTTTGACACATTATCTTCCCTCTTGTTAATCTAGGGATTAGCAGTGACATGTCTAAATTTATGCTTAACTGTGTTAACATCATCCCTCTTGTGTTGAATTTGCCACGATCTCACACTAGCTGCCTAGCAGAAGACCAAAGCATCCTTTTGCTTAAATATTCCCACCAAAACTCTCTGAGGTTGCCTTTGTGGACTCTGAAGCTTTACCTGACAGGTTGACTAGAATTCAGAGCACGAAAAAAGACTAAATCTGAGAGGATATGATATAAAAAATAAAATCCATGGAGCTCCCATAGCAGAAGTAAAGAATAGAAGAGCAAAGAAGAAGTAAAACTATAAACTCAGGGGACACCAGGGACAGAAAAGTGTCTGCACATTCATACAGCGCATAAGGAAAATCATTAATCCATCTGTCAGTACAAGGCCAGGATCTGCAAACTTATTCTGACCAGATGCGTTGCTGAAGTCCATCCCTAACTTTTCTTCAGCACGGATAGCTGTTTACTGTCCAGAAGCTGCATCAGGTGGGCAAATAGCATCTGTGGCCTTCCCTCCCTTCCTTGTGGATTCCCAGGAAAGACATGATACCCTCTCCTCGATAGCAATTCTGCACCATAAGCACAGCCCCTAGCACAGGGACGCAGGCTTCCCACTTTTCCTGTTTGCAGCCATCTGTACATCTGACTCTGCATCTCTCTTTACACTTTTCTTCTCAGTCCTCTCTCTTTCTCACTGTGCTTCTCTCTTCCTCCTTGTCTTCACTCTAGTCCCATACGTTATATCAACCCTAAGTCTCCTCATTCTTTCATGTATTTCTTTTTTGAATTTGATAAGGAGAAGAGACTGTTTGTTTTACATAATACTTCCAGTGACGATAGAGGAATATGTATAATTGAGTAAAGACTTGGATTTGGCAAGGGTTGAACTTTGAGAAAAAACTCAGAAGAGGAAAAAAAAATAAATAATCTTGATTTGCAGGCTATGATGATTCTGCTTAATATTCACAAATACTCCTGGCTCTTTTCTGAGATATTTTTTATAAAAGTGGGCAACAGCTTCAGACTCAGCTCTTTCCAGTGAGACTGGAGAATGCCAGCAGAAATGAGTAGCTATAATAAAGCTGACTTTGTAAGTTGGACCAGAGGAGAAAATTCCCTGGAGACTCTAAAAACTTTGGAAATAAGTGTACAAAGTTGAAAATCCAGAAACCTTTTGTTGGCATTCAGCTAGATTTTGGGTAGAAAATATTAAGGAGTAACTGCCTGGAGAAATGATTAATGGGGCTGGAACTCTTTGGTGTGGAGATGCTAGGCTCCTCAGGGCTACAGAATCAGGAAAGCGGTGGAGAAGGTGAGTGCAGACTGCTTTTGCACCAAACCCTGCACTTCTAGAGTTAAGGGCCACTCATCAAAATTAGTAGATCAGTTTAAATCTGATAAAACAGAAGACTTCACACTGCAAGCAGCAAATTTCTGGACTTCATAGCAGAAGCTCATGGTAGGCAGGTACAAAAAGGATTAGACACATTAATGGAGAAGGCGACAGGCTAGTCCATCTGTGAGTGGGGCGTAGGATTAGATGATCCTTCCCAATCTGTCTTCCTGTGATTCTGTAACATTAACAGATGCTAAAGGGGACAGGCAGAAACATGCACTCTGTTGTCCCTTATCTAACCCTTGGGTTGCTGGGGACATATGAGGAGAGCACCTTGCAAAAAAAAGAAGTCAGACTCTCCCTGAAAAACATTTCCTAGTTTCTCTGTCAAAGATACAGTCCTGTCGCAGGTGGTCTGGTCCTGTAGCCTATTTCTCATGTTCTTACCACTGGGGCTGTATCCAGCACTGACTGTTCTGTGCTTTGCCTTAAACTGACTGTGGTCCTTAACCCTTTTTCTTGTTTGTGATTCTGAAGTGTTCAGAAGTGTCATTGGGAAGAGCAACAAGTGAATTTATTTTCCCAGGTTTCTGAGTGAGGGCTAAGTCAGCTTACCTACGTTATTGAAGGAATTCTATGTATTGGACTAATAACTTTGGGCTACCTTCAACCAGATGAATCTACACATAGATGAACACCTTTGTCTAGTCTCAGGTCTCTCATTTTCATTACACTTGATCAACTGTTGCCCTTTCTCCATTTCTATGTGTGTCTGCCCCTTGACTCCAGATTCCCCTGTCCCATCCACAGCTACAACATTCCCTGTGCTGCTCACAAACCCTTTTGTTCCCCTCCTGCCTGAGTGGCAGTCAGCCCAGCTGCTTCATGCTTTGGCAGCAATTACTGGCTGGTGCCAGTCTCCAGGGATGGGTTTGCTGGGCAACAGCTGGATACAATCTGATGACACCATGAAGCTATTGCATCAGCTCCCAGAATGAGATTTCTCTGGGACCAGATGCTCCAAATTTCCCCGGACACCTCACTCCGGCTCCCCTCTATCCCTGGCCGTGCACACGCACTCTCACTCCTCCATGGTGGGAAGCCCAAGCCTGAAAAAGGTGTCTCTCACATTTTCCTGGCCCTGTTTGGGATGACTTGGGTGCCCTTGCTTCCACTTCTCTATTTGTTAAATGGGACAAGGATGTGAGGAGTCCACGTTACCCTGTTTCCAATATGCTCTGCTCTGATTAGAGCAACCTTAGATCTGGAACAGCTCTCCTAATGTAGCAAAAGTTACATTTTCTCATTATTGCTATTCTTTGTAGAACAAAAATTAAGGGCAGTAGAGTCCTTATGCAGGACATTACAGAAGTGTCACTAATAAGACAATAGACTCTAGTTTTCAAGTAAAGATTATTTGATTTTTTTTGTGGTTGGTTTTTTGTTGTTTTTTTTTTTTCCTTAAGTGACTGCAACTATTTCCTACTCACCATAATTTCTCTTTCTGTCAGTAGCTCAGAAAAACCTCTGGAAAGTCCAGGCAATTTTTAAAAAGCTAATTCACCAGCAAAATAATACTTACCTACAGACTTTTCCCACAAACACCCACTCCTTACTTCACAGTAGGGCTACAATATCCTGACTGGAGTTGTCTGTTGGAAAGGAAGCTCTACTTGTTGTTAAAGGTGTGCCTTATTGTATTGATTTCCAGAGAGGTGACCTAAAACAAAACTTAAAGACTCATAAGAGGTTTAAGTCGGCATTCTTAAATACAGCACTGGGTTCCTCTCAGAATCACCTGAGATTCCCACTAGTTGTTACACACAGATTCTTTTTATTCCCTATATTAATACATATGCATCCTAACCATCGCGAATAAACCCCTCTCTTTGTAGAACTAACTATCATAAGTCCAGCCTATTTTGGTTCCTTTCGTCACTGGTCCACCGGTGTCCTCTTGGTGACTTTTTCCTTGGAGCATGCATAGAGGTAGTACTGACTTCATAAGCACCTGCAGACTTGGCTTGGTATATATAATTGTTCTTGTTCCTTTATGTCCTGTACCTTAAACAAAGCGGTTCTCCAAATTGTTCTAAGCTACTTGATTATCCTATTTAATGATTTACCCTACCTGTCAAGTATACATAGTTTATGACCTTGTTTTTTAAGTCCCCTAAGGCATTTTCCATTAGCTTTGGAGGGTTATCTGTGCTTTTCCATATCAGTATCTTCGCAGATCTGGAGTTGATGTAATACAATTTCCCAAAAATTCATACAGTGAAATTGAAATGGGCTGAAGTATGAGTGTCAAGCTGGGTTTTCTTCACCACCCCTCTGGAATACAGAACCCTCATCCTGTATCTTTTTGGGACCCCTGGCAGCCTGCCACCTTTGGCAGATGCTTGCTTTGTTTGAAGCCTCTCTAATAAATACTGCAGCCATTCCTGGAGGCAGCTGGCTAAGCAGAGAGCACAGAAGAGGGTAAATATTCTACCTGTGTATCTGCAAAAGCAGGTGACAGGTCCGGAGCTTCCTGATGACATGCAAGGGATACATGTGCCAACATCTTCAGGTGAGGCCACAGGGAGGCCTCACACTCCGTTCAGATATGAGGTGGAAGAAATAATACCTTGGCTCCTGACTTCTGGTCTCGCACTACTTGCCTCCTCCCTACTCCTGTAACTATTGTTAACTCTTAGCTCCAATGACCTAACAGGCTTCTTTTCATGAATGGGGGAGTGGGGCAGGGCAGGATTCAGGAAAAGGCTGCTGTGTTCTGTATTATTTGTCATGGTAATAAATGTTTCCCATATTAAAGTGGAATAGCCTCAATGGGACACACCTGTGTCCCTCTTACTAGCTGTGATCTGTGCCAATTGCGTGAGCAATGTGCCCATTGAAAGACAATGGAAAACAATGAAATGAAGATGGATGAATTCAAATGCGCCTCTCCAGCGAGATGAGAACAGTGTTGTTTCATATTCTTTTAATTCCTGGAAGTCTCAGATGTTCTGATTCTGAATTTTCCCATTTGATAGCAAAAATATCTTTTTGTTTATGCTTCAACCTCTTTTACCCCTATCCATTTCTACAGGGAAGATCAAAATCTTGTTTCTGAAGCAGAGGGAGTTAAAACAGTCAACAGCCTTATAAAGTGACAGTGCAGCTGTTTCTTAAGTATCAATGGATCTTAATGAAAGGCTGCTCATAAAATTATTATCGCAGCAGCAAGTAGAGGTCCCAACTGATATTAGGCCCCTATTGTGCCACGCACCGTATGAACACATTAGGAAAGAATAACTTCTCTGTACCTCATTAGATAAGACAGAAAGAAGCTGTGCCAGGAATAAGGGTCCCCATGTGGTAAAGAAAAAGAGCCCGGTCCCAGGGAAAGCGCATAGTAAAGCCCAGAATAAGACACCAGGTTCTTCCCACCTGGCTTCACTGGCTGCTGTAGAGAAAAAAGACATTCTTACCTAGCAGGATATCCATATCAGGACCAGTATGTTCCTTTTGCTTGAGGCCTAAATGTGAGACTTCCTCCCACCATCCCAAACACAAATTCCAGTCTTGCACAGGGAAAGCCATGAGCCTGACCTAGGGCAGCTCATCACCATGCAGCAGATGCAGCAGGGAGGCAGCACACCCAGACTGTGTAGAGCTGGGCTGTGCATTCAGCAGCAGGGCAGCACCACACTGAAAGCAGCCATGCCCATGGTATTTGGCTCTCATACCCCCTCTCCTGAGCCCTGCCGCCTTCTAAGCCAGTGTCAAATCTTCTTTGGACTTGAAGTTGGAAATGCCTGAACTCCCAAGATACTACTTTTCTTGGAGTCTGTTGGCAACATTGACAATTAGGCAACTGATGCATTAACATGCCAGAGAGGCTCTGATGTTTATTCATGTGCTGCTCTCGAGGGTTTATTGAATTGATGCCTAGTAAAGCAACTAATGGGAGCCCTTGGCAGGGTACCTTAGATGGATTTCCTTATTATCTCTCTAGATTTTATGCTCTCTAGCAAAATCAATATTCAAGCTGGTGCACAAAGCAGCCTTTTTTAGCTTCAGGGTTTAAAGATTTATGGGGCATCAGGGAAAACCAATGAAGGCAAAAGACAATGACAAAAGAAGTAAAATCCAAATGACACAAATTGCTACGGAACTAGGGTGGGCAAAAGCAGTAGTTAGTTTTTTGAATTTTTTATCTCTATTAGGAAACAACTTTTTAAATTGACTTCTCCGGCTTTCCCCTTCCCCCTCCTTTCCTCCCTCCTTCTTTGGTGAGGCTGCATGTTGCCCTTGCACTCCAGAAATTGTGACCAGGGCAAAGGAAGTGCTGAAGCTTTAACAGGGATTTACAAGGATTTCAGATGGCAGTTTTAGGTTTCTGCAGGCAAGAGTTGTTGAAAGAGCACTGAAGAGCAGGGAGAAGAACTGCTGCTGTAGCATGCCTACACGCTATGCATTTTGTCCTTTTACATAGCATGTATCAGCTATATTGCATGGACCTTTGTGGGGCCTCAACAGTCCTGTGAAATGGAGCCAGTGTTTTTACCTGTTCCAGTTTTGGAGAAGTGGAATATGGAGGAAATGAGTCTTTAGCTTCTCTAGCTCAAATGCTTCCATTTCTCCACCTACTGTTTTTGATTTTCCCTTTTGTTTTTTCTCTCTCTTTAGAAGTCCTGCAGTGTCACAGGGTCAGTTTTCCTCAGATTTCAAGCTTGCAAACTGCCCAGATCTAATGCTTTTCATAAGTAATGTAGCCCCTTCCCCCTGCAAGATATGACTCACTGCCTTGTGAACCTGGAAGCTAATTTGTATGGTTCAAGCTATCTAGAGCAATGATGATAATCAGATATGTTATTATTTCATTATTTCTGTGGAGTTATCATTAGGATTTCCACCATATTTGCTTACAACTGCCCTAAAGTGAAATAAATGATAGAGTCTGAAAGGTAGGTAACACTGTGAGGTTACTCCTGCACTTACTGTGCTACTCCAGACTTTCCTGATCACAAAACTACTGCATGTTTTCTCTCCCATCTTCAACAGCAACATTATGAGGCTTAGTCCAGCCATCCTTGTAACATGCTTTAAGGAGTTATGAAGTGAAATATCACTCACTGTGCTCTAGGATAAGTCAGAATAAGATAAGCCAGTTACTTTTCCCATTGCTTGGTATGTTTTTATTGCTTCAGGTTTACAGTTTAACTGTTACAACAACATTGAGGGGCTTCAACATTGAAAGGTTATCTAGCTATAAATGCAAACAAGTTCTAGGTAACAGTATTTGTGGGTGAGTAAGTGTTGCATCTGGGGGAACCCTAGCTTGTCCATAGCTTGCATGAGATTGTTTTATAATTAAATTGAAATGAGGAATAGGATAGCACACATTGATCATCTAGAGACTATTCAAACAGGAAAATTTTGTTAGTGGAAGTCAGATTCAGTCCAGGCTGGGAATACAAATTATAGAATCCAAATAGTGCCAGAGGTCCCACATGATCTTTCTAATCAAGAAGAGCTGCCATCTGCCAATATCGTCTTCTGTACACGTGGACATAAGACAGGCAGGCAGTGGCTGCAGCATCACATACCTACAGAGATTTTATGCATCATGCTGTAGTGACACTTGCTTCATGGGAGGAATCACAGCCCTGATGTAGCCAAGGTAAGGAAGCTTCTTGGCCATCCTCTCTTCCAGGAGACCTTCGGCACTGGCATCATTGTACATCCTTCACTACACTCTTTATTTGCCTTCCTCCACAAACTGAGGTACGACATCTGCAAGTGCAGTTCATAAGGCAGTGGAGAGAGGAAATGCTAAGCCAAATTTATTGCTTGTTCCACCAAAACTTAGGAGAAGGATGCTTTGGTCCTGTTTGCATGCTGCCTGAAGATACTGTCACAATCACAAATCTCGATGTATAAACTCTTGAATGCTTGATAGTATGGAAGTGATGTACAAATCCCATGGTGGGTCTCAAGAAAGGGGCAAATTTCAACCAGTTAAATTCATGGCCCAGCAGGCTGTGGAAGATTTTGTCAGTTCCTATGTTATGTACTTCTCTTCCCCAATCATTTTATTACCCTGAACATCTGTGGAAATGCGGAGGTGCAGGGAGCCTTGAGGCTGCTCAGCATGTCTGACTCCATTTTCTTATTAAACAAGTGCAAATGCTACTTCTATTTGCACCTTTGCAGAGCTGTGATTTGCAACACTGAAGCCTATATGACATCTAAGATCCCTCCAGAGCATTAAACAAACAAGGCAGTAGGACATCTCACAGTCTGGGAAGTGCTAAATTGAAAGGACTACTACAAACTGCACTGCTTTGAAAATTATCCAGTTGAATTTCTTTGCTGTGATCCAAACCTGAGAGGTCTTTTCTCATGGCTTTTTCTGTATGAATCCAGGCTCTGCACAGTCCTCAGAAAACCAAACCAGGATTCTGATCCAAGTTTTGTAATGTAGAAAATCTTGTGTTTCTAATCTCATTTTGGTTTTATTTGGATTTATGTGAAGCAAATACGAAAAGGAAGAGGACAGCCAGAAGACTATCCAGAGCAACAGTTTGATAGAACAGGTATTTAACATTTCACGTACTGTCAGTAAGCTTCTGGTTTGATACTGACAGTAGATAGAAGCCTCATAAAATTAGTCAGAGGCAAGTTAGTAGCAAGCTAAAAGCTGGGAAATGGCTAGGACTGTACAAGGTAGTTCGGGCTTAAGGATTAATTTTGATTGAAGGACTGCATTAAAATAACTGGCTATAAGGAGAGTGACTTCTAGTGTTATCTCATGGGCTGCCTGCAAGTTCTTAAGTTTCTTCTCAAAAATAAGCCTAAGTTACTTTGCAAAGAGCAGCCGTATCCCACATGCTTGCCAATAGGTCTGTAGTAAGTTCTGCAGTTACAAAGTAGTAAAAGACATAGGACCTCTCTTTTAAACATCCTTTAAAAATGCCTGTTTTTTTCTGTCCAGTCACCTCATTGCAAATGAAACTGCGACGACCAGAACTTTCTATAATGTGATGTTTTGTTCATTTGTTTCTGTGGTGTACCATGCATTTCAGGAAAAAAGGCCACAACTATGAAAAATAAAAACCATCAGTCTGTCCTCTATCAGTCTTTTCCTTCTGCTGAATCGTTACCTAAAGAATTTTGGAAAGATTTCTTCAACTGGGGAAAAAAAAAAAAAAAGGAAAAATGTGTTATTTTCTTTGTATGTTGAGAGAATGACCAAGACTAGTCTTAAAAGGAAATGTGTACAAAAGATGACAAAACATGATCTCAAATATTTCAGTTCAGTTCCCTTTTCCTCATTGTCTATGGTTTTCATTCTTTGAATTGTGTGCTAAAGGAACTTGATTCTTCTTGATTATGTCAGTGGTAATATCAACATAAATCAAGAAAATAGTATCAGACTACAATAAAGACCATACCCTCCCATGGTGTTTACAGGAAGATTATGTGGATTTTAACCCTAATTGTTCATTTAAGAGAATGATCAATCCTTTAAAAACTGTAACACATGCTTAAGTGGAAGGGACCATTAAATGATAAGGCAGATATCTAAGAGATTTTTGAGGCATATTTTATATTAAAAATGCAGGGAAACAATTTTTTATGTTTACATTGTGAGATCAGGTCAGTCAGAAATGCTGACTTTGAATTTCTTCAGAAAAACAAACCTTCCAGTTCACTGCCTTTATTGGTCCTGTAAAACTGGATATTTGTCTCTGCAAATTGAAGCCATAAATTACTAATTTCACATGGTGGGAGAAGGTTGAATACACTAATTATTCAAACAGTTGCATTCAAAGTTCAAGCAAGCCAGGAAAATACCATCCACATGCTTCTCTCTGGAGCATTTAGATCACTTGGCACAACTTACTGAGAAACATCAAGGCAGGTCTGCTTGTGTTCCCTCTGCATGCTGAAAGTGCCCTGAAACACAGG
>NW_010208446.1:29620-48655 GCF_000695765.1 Mesitornis unicolor | reverse complement strand
TTCCCTTCGAATGAACGCACAGCTCAGCAGAAAAGGGTCCTGATCCAGGCTGTGTCAATGAGACACAGAGCAGTAAAACCGCATTGCAGGTCAGTGATCCCTTCCAATTAAAACCTTGAGGGTGAGACTGAAACATCTCCTTACATTGTGTAAAAAGGCTGTAAAGTCCATTTTTGCTTGCGGAGGTCGTTTTATTTCTTTTTTACTGGTGGAGAGTTCCTGTAGGTCAGACTTGGCTGAATTTGCCTCAGGTGTTGTCCTGATAGGAAACTGCTTTGGGGGTGCCCCCAATTGCAGGACAGAGAGTGAGCCTGTTGCTGTCATGTTTTCGCTAGGAGCATTTTGGAGCACAATTTTTGAGCACACACTTTGAGGATGTGCAGTGTCAGCATCTGGAAATGCTTGTTTATCCTGGGCTTTTCTTTCTCCCTTCCAATCAGAGAGCCCAAGCTCAGAAAACAGATGGGATTGTTCTACTAGTAATTGGTCCAGCTGCTGCAGAGAAAATAGAAGGAAAAGCATATTGCAGTAATAAAAATATAATAAAAAGAATCAAGCAGGATACACAAGAGTATATGAAGCACGCCTGATTCTTCTGCTTGGTCCAAAGAAGACGTGCAATATCTGGCAAAGGAGATGTTGCCATAAAAAGGAGGACAAAGGCCTAAAGGACATTTTATTCCAACAGCTAGATCTAATTGCCTAATGGAAAAATCTCCAAATAGATGTAAATCTGTGACCTTTGCAGTCTTGACCCTCTAACCCAAATTTGACAAGAAAGAATCAAAGGCAAGTAACTGATCCTCTGATCATTATTTCTTTACTCTTTTTTATCAAATGGAGAACTGATCCAGAAAAGAACCATTTATCAGTAATTCTGTAGGCTGACTGCCTGTCACTTTATTCTGGAAATCATGGGACATTTATAGAGCAGAGGAGACTACAGTCACTTTTACAAGTATTGGCAATTTTCCTGGGTGGTTGAGCTCAAGCAGCATAGTCAAAGAGAAAGAGAGTCAAAGATGTAAACTAGGTCTGTTATCAGAAATCCTCCTATTCTTGGCACCGAAAGGTTTATTTAGATGTACCTTAGAGTCAACGCTTTCAACACTGGACAGGACAGACTTTAAACTCTCCCCACATGACCCAGAGCAATGATTTGTGAAACATACCATAAGGATGCCCTCCTTGACCTGGCAAGCTTGATCATTCAGCCGAAATTCCAGCTCTGCAACCTCCTGACGAACAGCTCGCCATAAGATTTGCAGGTGTCTACCTTCCTCCCTGTAGGGACAGCAGTGAAAGCACACTTGAGTGAGCAGTGAACAGCCTCCTCTTCCTCAGTCTCAGCATAACACCTGTATCTCCCTCTGTTGTGGTCTTGCATTTACCCATGATCACAGGGTACTTTAAAAAATAATAAATAACAGCCCTTGTCTGCTTGACTCTAATTTCTTTGATTACCCCAGTTACAAGATTAAACACATTGTAGTTGCAGAGCCAGCTTGAGTCTGGGCAGGTTTATCACTTCTGATTTCTCTCCAGCACAAAAACTGCATAAAAGCCCTACTCAAGACTGGAAGTTTTAGTAACTTCTTGTGAAGCTGAGGCTTCTCAGTAATCCCCGTGAACTTGGGCTGAGTCCATGGTGAGCTAGTTCAATTTTTCCTGTATCATCACTCCATTAATCATAAGCACTAATTACATGGCCTAAAGGGACTGATTTGTCAGAAAACACTCCCACCTCCTTCCCTGAACCCATCACTGACCTGTGATACTGAGCTCCAGCTGACTGAGATCTGTTCCTGTGCTTCTATTGCTATTAAAACATAGTAGTTGCACACCGAAAATCTAACCTGCAACTATGGAGCCATCTTCCCATTCAAAACACTTCTGTTTAAGAGCCTTGAGCAGTGTGGAGAGAAGCTGGACTTTCCTCTCAGCAAAAATCACATCACAATACATTTCTCCACTTGTAGAATGCCCACAGCTGCACTTACCACTGCAGAAGTGCTGTGGTAACACAAGTTACCAGACACGTTGCATGTTCCCATAGGCTCTTGTTGCTGCTAGCTCTGGATTTAGGTAAGCGTGTTGGACTGTCATTACCTTCCTTCATCTGGCAATGCACTGGAAAACAGCGCCTGGTGTTCAGTCAGGTGCTGTTCAATCTCATCCAGCTTCTCCTGGAAGTGCTGGAAGGAGCTCTTCATTGCTTCTATTTCATGGCAAGTACACTACATAGAAAAGCAAGAAGACACCCCACTTTGCTACTTTTCTTTGAGCACTTCCATGTCAAGTGTGTTTGAAGCTGACAGCCTGAATGATATGGGTCTTCCTCTTACCTGCCCAACAGGGACTCTGTGAGCAGCTGTCATGACAGTCCAGATGGCACTTCAAGTGAGTTTGCTCTGAGTATATGACTCACATCTCAGTCACCATATTTTTTCCTAAAGCATGTAGGATTAAGTCCTGGCACTACCTGAGCCAATGAGAATTTCACTTTTGCCATTGAAGGGGAAAAGGACTTTGATCAAAGTTGCGATTCAATGTGTCAATTCTGATGTTATCGCACTGTTGTTAGCCGTTATATTTGAGCAGGTTGAGTTGCTATGGATTAATGATAGGTTAAATTACTGCCCACGGGAAGCTAGAAACTGGCTGGTTTTTAAAAAGAGAAAGAGAGAGAGGAGGAGAGGGAAGATAAGAACTATGAGAAGAAAAAGCATCTTTCGTGATGGGTTCTGCTAAGCATTACTCTGATTCTCATCTATAATTCTCATCTATTACCAGTTAGAAACCTGGAATTAGATTTATCTGACAAAGCACAGACAACTACCGCAACAGATGTACATGCAAGTCCTGGAACAAAGCAATTGTTCTGATCCAAAAGTAGACATCTGTAATAAGTAGCAGGATCTATGCCATAAATGTGACCATTACTCTTCACTGAGAGAAGATGATACCAAATAGTATCATCTACATGTACCCTAATATAGCCATCTACACCAGGAATGGCTCAAGGCAGGGGAGATGAATGAGCAGGAATGGCACATGAAAAAGTATAGGAAGATTTGAAAGCTACCACTTGCTGAATCACATTATCACAGAATGGTAGGGGCTGGAAGGGAACTCTGGAGATCATCCAGTCCAACCAACCTGCCAGAGCAGGATCACCTAGACTAGGTCACACAGGAACGTGTCCAGGCAGGTTTTGAATGTCTCCAGAGAAGGAGACTCCACAACTTCTCTGGGCAGCCTGTTCCAGTGCTCTGTCACCCTCACGGTAATAAAGTTTTTCCTTATGTTTAGGTTGAAACTCCTGTGTTCCTGTTTATAACCATTGCCCCTTGTACTGTTGCTGGGCATAACCAAGAAGACTCTGACCCCATCCTTCTGACAGCTGCCCTTTAGATATTTATAAGCATTAATGAGATCCCCTCTCAGTCTCCTCTTCTCCAGGCTAAACAGGACTAATACAATGGCAGCCTGCTAGTGACATCAAAATAAATCCTGAAACTGGAGTCCATCAATGTCTGAGTTTCTAGCCACATTAAAGACTTTCCCTTGCCTTTCACACTTTGTCTAGGGCAGGAATACAGACAGCATAATTCAAATGTTTTTTTTCAAGTAATACTACCTGCCTTCTGAAAGTGTGTCCCCTGAAACTGAGTACTGAAATTGCTCTGAGTGCATGAAGGCAAGTTTGGCATGTTCCCACTGCCAATTCTGAGCAGGGTGAGAACTTGGAGACATCAAAAAAGTGTGCTTAATTGAGCTTGAAGAGCTCCTGTCCTTCAGGTCACTAGAAAGAAGTTGATGGGCCACAGACAAATTTTTAGTTGGTTCCCTCATGCTAAGAGAAATCTGGAAAGAACTATGCAAAGGACCTAAAAGGCACAATGTGGGTAGCTTTGGCAAAAAGTTGTGCCAGTCGTTATAGATGAGGTACAGGCAGCTCCCCTGGCACTGGCACAAGTTCGCAGAGATTTATTCAGACTTCATGCCCTGCAGGCACAGAAGGGGGACTAAATGTGCCAGGACTACTGTCATGCAAGACCTTATTTAAGGTAAGGTGCATGTAAACAGGGTAAATTTACTATCTAACAGTTGAACTGTGGTGGTTGCATTCCACATGCATGCCCTTGGTAAATGGGATGTAACCTGAGCAAGCTTCTCTCCACAAAAGATGTAGAAACTACCTCACCTGTAATGCAAAGTACAAAGTAGGCATGGGTGTAGTCTCTGCAGAGTGGCTAATATTCAGTAAATTCACTCACTTATTGCTCAGTGATTTGAATGCAGAGCCGTATCCCTAAGAACAGATCTTGGATAACAATACAGTGCAAATTTTGTTGCTCCCACATTCCCTGTCTGCAGACCAGAGAAGACAAATCACCATTAGCCAGCATTAGAAGAGTGACAGAATAGTACCAACCAGTGAGAAAAGGCTTCCCAGTGCACCATAAGGTACTGACTCACTGCCATCTCGTGGCAACAGCAAGATAACTGACAAAAGGTGTATATGCTGTTCAATGTACTCTTCAGAGACAAGATATTGCAGATTTATATATTGAATTATGTGGCAGCATAAAATTCAGTAGTTTCACTTTGTGGAACTTCTATCTAATAATTTTCTTCCCCAGTTTGTACAACAATTCAAGTTTCATTTCCTTGGGAAGAGCAAAAAAGAAGAGGAAAAATGGAAGCATCTGCAAACTAGCAAGAGGTATGCTGCTTCTTCCACATTTTTCTCAGGATGCAAAAGCCAGTCCACACTCCCTTCCTTGCATTATTCCCCAACAAGCTCTGAGTCTTTCATAACTTTTGGGAAATCTTAGCAGTTCTGACCAAAGAAATAAAATATCTGGTGGCTTTTTATTATAAGTATTTTTATTGCAAATATTCATCTTAGCAGGACTTTAGATTTAATGCAAACTTTTTATTCTAGCATGGTAAAATTTCTTGAGACTCTTGAGAAGTCACAATTCACTTTGATTTAGAGCAGTTTGGCTTATGGTACCTATCTAGGTGTTCACAGTTAGTCTTCAATAAGTGCTAAGTAATATAACCTAAACGGGTTCTCAGTAAAAGGGGATTACACTAGATCATGTAACCTTGCATTTTCTGCAGTTCAGTAAGTTACTCAGTTACTGTAACTCTGATGATTCACAGGAACTTTGCTGAAATTCATTCTCATATCTCGGCTTTTCATTTGACCTGTAAACTTTATCACTCAGTTCGCAGTAACCACTTTAGGAGTGAACTGATGTACATAACTTACTAAAAGAAGCAGCCCAACAAGATTGAAGGTACACAGATAGGTTTGCCATTTTTTCCAGAAGAGAATGCTTATTTCTTCATCCGTTTTCCCCTTTACATTCCCAAGATATGTCTCACTAAAGAGGCAAGCATGGCAGAAGAGGAACGGAAAAGGCAGCTTGTACAGTTAACTCGTGTGTCAGCTGTCCGTGCATACGAAGAAACCTACTCACTGGAGCAAGATTACGCATTGCAGTGTCCAGTAGGAGCACCAATGTTTTCAAGAGCTGCAGCTCGGTGGTGGCATGGTTTGAGCAGCAGCCCACAGGGCACTGGGGAAAGACGCCCATGGGGAAGATCCATGGGCAGCAGCTGTGGCAGTGGCAGCGGCAGCAGTGACAGCAACGACTGCCCTGTGCACCCCCGGCACCAGAAGCTTCACCCCAGTAGTGTGACCTGTATTTGCCATAAAGCACGGTGTCAAGAGAGGCTGATTTTGTCAGGTGAGTGTGGGATGGATGAAGCAGTGGTGGCCACCTGGGATTCCTGGTACAGATGTCAGTTTGGCTGGAGGCTTCAGTGATCTGCTTCATACCATCCTTGGAAACCCCCAGGTCTGACTGTCTGAGAGGATCACCCTTAGAGAAGTCTACAGGATCTTCCCTAGCAAGGCTTTCTCTAAAAGGAGCATTTTGCCCTGTGCACTTCACCCTTGAAGTAAACTCCAGCCCTGAAGACATCTGAACAGTAACAGATTTCCAAGGAGCAGAAGCCAGTTCCTCATTTTGGACAGTGTCTCCCTGTTCTGATTTGTTAGCACCCAACATCTCCCCTATGCTACCAGTCTCTCAATCTTCACATGAACTTAATCCAGGCCCTTTTGCTAGGCAGGAGGGATGCCTCTGAGATACTTGTGGAGAACAGCTTGACGTATTACTGCTCCCATTTTGCGCTGCTGAGCCCCACCATGGAGTTTCTGGGAGCTCTGTTTTGAGGGAGCATCTTGTATTTTTTGAATCACCATCCATTTTACAGTATTTCTGTCTGTCACCTCATTCACTGCAAGCAGGGTACCATCTTTGCTGACCACTTCCACACTCCACCACCGTCCTTTAACACATCCTGCACGACCTCCATGAGCACATCCATGACATACAACTCCAATGTTTTTTTCAGCCAGGCATCCCACCTTTTCGGTCTCACCTTCATCTTCACCTCTCAGTTTGCTCTAACTGATGACTGCAGGGTTTATGTCAATCAGTTTAGTGAAGGTTACATTCGCCTTTTTGTGTCCTGTTCTAAAATCCAAATGATGATCAAATTTTGAGGAGCTAGGATCTCCTTCATCCTGAGTATCACTCTGAAAACAGTGACAGTGCTCTTTTATGTGCTTTTCTTTTTCCACTTGCTTTCTTCCAGTTTTATCACCTTTCCTGTCCATGTCACATAACATTTCTTGTCAAAATCTCTGTGGTTCAGGGTTACAGGCCTCATACTCTCCATTTTCTGCTGTCAGCAGCAGATGAGTCTTTTCTGCTTTTGTTGATCCAGGTACTGTCAAAATACTCTCACAAGCTGTGATGAAGACCTTAGCAACACCATCAACACCAGCTTTTTGTTGAAAATCTTGATTTAACATTGGAAACTCTGTCCTACATGACAGAGCTGTTTCTTGATTGTGTATGTCCGAAATAAAATTAAACTTTCCTGACAAAGATACATTCAGAAGGAAAACAAACCTAAACCAAAACCAACAAACAAACAAACAAGAGGATTTTAAATATTATACTTATTTTGAAACTGGGGTTTGCCCACCACTATTTTGTCCTAGGCAACCCCTGGGCCCAGAGACATCTTTAAATACACCTTTAAACATCATTAAATATCCAGTGAACCAAAGAATCAAATATTCTTGTATTATTTCTTCTCTAAAGTCTTCCACAGATCTTGCATTAGTGTGGTGGAAGAGCTGCACAAAATTCTGAGAAAGCTTCTCACATTCTGAGGTATTCTAGGAGGATGAATTTATTTTCATGAAGCTTTCATGACTCGATGATTTTTTTAATGTTACTTGTGCCTGGGTTACAGAGTTTTCATAGACCTACCAACAGCTATTGCTCATTTCTTGCTTGTAAAACTACAGATTCTGGCAGCTCCTCCATGAACCCACTGCTGTCTGACTGGCAGCTGCTTGTTCTTGTCACCATCACCTCTGCTGGGGAAAACAAAAAGGTTAAGAAAAATTAGAAAGAAAAGCAGAAAGCAGTATCAGGCCACAATGAATATAAAGCTAAGCATGGGCATTTTAAATGTACATTTCTAGAAATATTCTTGATCCTGGACAAGAAACTGGATATTGAAATCTGCACTATTGCTACAACCAGAAAAAAAAATAAAAAAATTGTGTTAGCTACTGCTGATGTTACTAAGCATCTACTTATTAACCAGTGCAATCATCAACTGCAGTTTTCAGATTTTGATATATTCACACAACATACACAGTGCAAATAACCTATAAAGCAGCCAGCCCTTTATTTTTCTTTGCTAAAAATATTGGCTTTTTATTGTTAGATCTGGCTCAGACCAACACCAACATAGTTTTGATGGCTTCAACCAGGTGACTCCTGCAGGTAAATGGAGCTGCCCTAGCCACTCTCCAGACCAGTTTGTCTCTACTTTGAAGCTGTGTGTCATCTTTGCTATTTTTTTTTTTTGGTCTAAGGACATGAAATCACAGTAACAAGCGGAAATTATGTAGGGTTGCATGGGGAGACTTAAAGGCAAGAGATTCTAGATTTACTCCAGAGAAGGTTTCTAACCTATTAGTCACATCATCTGGCTAAATGAATTCTTACCCCAACTTTAGCAATTGAATTATATATCATTAGCTAAATCATTAATCAATAAATAAAAGCCAATCCTCTTCAAAAGTACAAATGATGGAGAGTAAGCCCTCAGTTATTCTGTACATCCTGATACCTCTCAGCCCTTGGATAATTTGCACTTTCAGATAACATTTATCCTTAGATAATGCCCTCATTCTCAGAAAGCTGGCACCAGAATAGAGGTCGAGCTGGAGGAGCAGGCTGAGGGAGTCCACTGGGGGAAGGAAGTGTTGGAGACTGAGACAATCTGGATACACATCTTTCTTGTTCCTTACAGACATAACAGCTTCTGAATCCTGAGACCTTTTATCTTCTGGTTATATCCATGAAAATTATGTTTTCACACATTAGCAGACTGTGGGCTTTATTATAAAATGTATCTTGGGCATCAGTTAACAAAAATAACACAATCTATTTGTAGGGAGCAACTGTAAAAGCAAAACCAGATATAATTTTATTGTTTTTAAATTAATTACGTGCATTGTCAGTCCTGGTATCATCATCAGCACATCAACAAGTCACTTTCCTATTTCAGATGAGAAATACGTGGTTCCCATCTCACACATTACAAAATCTACAGTGATATTGCTGAAAATTTCCTGCTTTGTGGGTGGTCTCAAAAATTCATCCTTGCAGTTTCCCACGGACGACATCAAGTTTCAGCTTCTCCCGCATGGAGACCGCTCTAAACTTTTTTTAAAGCTATTTCAATTACCCTTTGCATCTTTGCCAGCTGTAGCTACCAGTGTGTCAAGTCTGGCTTACAGTCTTCCATACATTAAAATGAAAAAAGAAAGGCTTAGGACAATTTTGAAAGCTGAAAGGTTTCAGCTGTTGTATTTCCAATCATTTTGAGACTCAAACTATTTGAGCTTCAAATACTCAATTGTATCCTACAATTACAACAACTGACCTTCAAGCTTTAAAGTTTACAGAGTTAGAAGACCACATCATCAGCAGATTACCTAGTTCTTTAAGGTGCCTTTTTCTCCTGAGACATGCAGGATACCAAAGGTATCCCTCTGAAAGACTGTCCGGTATGTATTTAAAAATGGTAACATCATAATAGGACCTAACGACCATTCTGATTGTAAATTCAGTTTCTACAATTTTTATGTTACCAAAATAGAAACTTATGAAAGAGGAGTGTAGTGGGAGCGCCATGTTAAGCACAGTTCACTTGTGCTTGTTACTGTGACTTCCTGTCCTTAGACCAAGTAATAATGTTCACCTGAGTTAGGCATCTAATCTGCACTTACCTATGCATTAGACGTGTAATGACCTAATACTCCTAGAGTCAAGGCTTAAATTCCCCATATAGTCAGTGCAAAAATGATGTCTCTGAGGGTCTGATCTGCAGTTCTTTTCCATCTACATTCAGATGCCTGATTTAATCATTACCTCCCACATTGACTTGCAAGAACCTACCCAGTATGCCATGCTGTATTGAAGGCAGGCAGGTGAAAATAAGGGGTTTTTAAAAGAAGTGATGATTCTCTGACTCTGTAACACTACATTCAAAAGCCAGCTGAAATTCTCTTGATTTCAGTAAAAGTCTGAATTTAAAAAAAAAGACAGTAAAAATGAATATGGGCCTCCGATTCAAGGTGGAGTAAAAAACTATGAAGCAATTGCCAAATCGCTCCCACAGAGACTTCAAGCTGAACAGCACAATCTGGGAGAAACTCAGAGCAGGGCTGTGTTGGGAAGGCAGGTAACACTGCAGGCTGGGGCTGTGCTGAAACTAGATTCAACATGATAGCCTTTTCAATCTGAGGCAGCTTACTTTCAACCTATGTAACTATAGTTTGGTTTAATATCCGTATACTAAGTAATGGTTGCATAATGGCATTTGCATACCAGGGAAACTGTGTTTTGGGTGAGGGGTGGGTCAATCTATCACTTCATTTCCTCTTAGTATCCCAAATAGCAATTAAACGAGACTGCAAATTAGACCATGCCTGATGCTGTCCTAGGGAGGAATAGAGTTTTCCTCTTTGTGAAATTTTCAGCAATGTTAATAGCTCGCCAGTGGTAACAGTCCAGTTTTTCTTGGCAGGCTCTAATACCCAGCAAGGATACCCATAGCCCAAGTTTCTACTAGAATGACTCTGCAGGGGACCAAAGCAGGGCTTTGCTGAGTCTCCTAGGACAAATTCCTCTATCTGCCAGGTATCTGAAATGTCCAGACTGGTGGTGGTGATTTGTTTTTTTTTCACCAGAGGCCAGGGTCATCTTTAGGGACACCACTTCTTCACAGCAACAATTCCTCATGTTTAAATGAACTAAAGCATTTAAGAAACTGGAATAATGTCTTTAGGAGGGATACAAGTCGGCTAAAAAGAGGGGGGGGGAACATTAGCAAAATTTACATAGTTTATTTTGACTTTTTTAAATGCTCTCACCTTTACCTTTCAAAGGAGCTTTTTTTTCCTAAAAGCAACTTAATTTTTTAATTTGAAGAATGATGCAAAAAAATGGGTTAAATCACCTGAACATTAATCAAAACATGCTTTCATTTCTGGTCTACCCAAACAGCATTTTTCCCCTATCATTTGATTCAGCCACTGAACCAAAATATCCATTATTCATGTAGCTCTATTCAGTTCTCCTAGTGTGTGGAGACACCCAAACCTGTAGAGATTCTCCAAATACACGCAGAGCATCACACCAAGGAAAGATAAAGTATGTTTGGAGAAGAAGTAGAGACGCAGACTAGTATTCAACTATGAACTAAAAATTACAACTCTGGGCCCTGTGCGGAGAATACATCTGGCAATGCTGAAAAGAGGAAACCTGAGAAATGCCTCTGAAGATCTTGGTGAGGAAAACCTTGGCTCTATGCCTTTCTGTGCTAATTGAACTGGGATAGTTTAGCTCCTGCATCCCATTTCTGTTCTGCCTGAATTTTAAATAAAAAATAGTTAGAGGAACTTACTAATCAGGTTTCTGCTTCATTTTGTATCATATAAGAAAGTCCATGCCTTCCAAATCCCAAAGGTCCCACAGCTTTCCAGCCCTTGATCAATCCAGTTTCATTAGGAGACTTTTTCTCTCTCCTTATTTGTATGCAGATACAGTAGGTCCTATTTTCAGCAGCCTTCAGCGTAGGAACTTTCTGAAACTATCAGGCTCCTAGGTTCACCATTAATGAAAGAATATTCTCCAGTTAGTAAAATTAAGTGCTAAAGTACAGTTCTGCATTCCTCTGAAGACCTGGTTGCAAAGAATACAACCATTTTCTAGTTTCCAGCCTGGAGAATGCTTATAAATCACAAAAGATGTCATGAGAGCATCTTACTACTTGTAAATAATAGTACATTTCTTTTTGCATGTCTTTTGAATCACGTTAACATTGATGAATGTACTTCAGTATTTGTTTTCTACATCACTTGAGTGTGGAGAAGCATAGGCACAAAAACTTCAAATGCAGGGGCACTTGTGCAAATTTGAACTTTAAGTTCACAAATTAAAATCTGGACTGATCATCCTGTAATAGGAAAAAGCAGAATGGCTAATTGCAACCTAGCAATGCTGTTCAAATTTTAGATATTTTTGTAGCTATTTAAATGCTGCTGGACAATGATGTAGATAAATATTTCTAAAACTATCTGCTACATACACAGGACTAAATAAAGTACAGAAACCACAATTTAGTCAGATTTTTTGTAAAAGAAAAAGAAGCCTGAAGGACTTAGAATAAGACAATTCGACGTCGCTCTATAAGCAAAGGCATTTTGCAGTCTTGCACAAAACTCTCAAGGCATTAGCTTCATTACAGCTTAAACACTCCAGCTAAATTTAGCAGGGAAACTAGATTCAGGCTTATATCAATGCATAATATTCCCACTCGCAAAGTTAAGTGGACACACAAATACCTTACTGATTAGGCTTTAAGAAACACATCTGTTCAACAATAGTGTAATTCAATAGTAGTCAAACACAGTAAGAGATGGGACTAATGAAGATCACGCCATGTCCGCAAAAGTGCCAGAACTTAATATGCATTTTATTACATTGAGGATGTTTTAGGTATTTGCTTGTCAAACACAGGCATCAAACACTAGAAGTGCTTGGTTCACCAAAGCTGCTCAATACTACAGCTCTAGTGGCAGTGTGTGAAAGACGTGAAGGTTCTGATTCTCCAACATCAGGCAAAAAATTCGAGAATTTGTGTCTTACATGACAAAAAAAGACTTTCAAAAATCTTCAAACAGTACTTTCAAAATAGAAATTAGTTCATTTTGAGTAGTTAACTGGCCCCTTCCCATTCAGATGTTTCACTCTATCTCCTCCTGCTCTGCAAATTGGTAAAGCTGTATGTTAACCCTAGCAACAGTGCCCTGCCTATGGCACCACACAAAATGATGTTGCAGGACAAGCTGGTTTGTGATCGAGAGGAGTATGTCAGCTGCACGGCACAGTTACAGCTGGTTCAGCCCTATGATGGGAGAGCTGCTGCACCTTACTCCTGCTCTCCTGCTACTCGGAGGATAGGCACCACCAATTTTTAAGCACACGCTCCACAATATGGCCATTAGGAGCTAAAGAAGCTCTGCTGAAAATATGTATCCTGCATAAACCACAAAGAAACATTTTTTAAGTGTTGTTACCCAGAACAGGAGACTTTCTGAAGCTTGCTCAACCTTGGTGCACCAGAAGAAATTATTTTGTACAACTTCCAGCATTTTGGGAAAAGAAATGTTGTTATTCTTACCAGTTCCCATGTAAAAAAACCCCTTAATCCTATGTAAATGTTCCATAAAATCTCTTTGTCCCCAGAACACTGTACTGTCTTTCCTTAATCTAAGAAGTAACTTCCCTATAGGCAGCTGCACTGATTACTGACTGTTGACTATAAACATAAACGTTTCATTTAATGCCACTGAAATCTCAAAGGAAAAAATCTGTTCTTAGTCTTTTTTTTATGTCCCTGTACAACTACTGTAACACTGATTCACTTTCCACCTTGCAAAAATGGCGATGAACAAGCAAACTGAGGTGAGAAAGACCTAATTTATCTTTATTTTCTTGCCAAACGTGATACACAGTTCTACAACTTGTCCGTAAGAAAGATTAGCCCAGAATTGTCTGTCACTGGAGAAGGGCCGTAGCACTGACCCCTTTCTGTACAGCTGTATCTCAGTTTTTGCTCTATTTCAGCACCAGATGGCAGCAGCACATAAACCACAAATTGTGTTTCCAAAGACCAGTACAAACTAGAGTTTTTATCCATGTCCTTCTGCAAATTTTATTTTTTAATGATATTATTGCAGAAATTATATAAACCATCTTATTAGAATAGCCAAATTATTTGAAAGCAAATTATATACCCCAAAATGCACCAGATGCAGCAAAAGCTCATATTCTTACTCAGAACCAAGCAGGCTATGAAATTTGTCGGCTCCCTTTGAAATGAAGGGGAATTTCATGTCAATCATCTTACACATTGTGACTAAGTGCAAATATATTTTAAAAAAGCTCTACACAAAGCAATTTCTATTATTAATTGTGCCACACTGTGCTGGTAGGTGCTGTATGAACGGAACAAAAGAACAGTCTATGCCCAGAAGAACTTACAAGGTGAACAAAACCTGGTTCCTCTGAGGTATCTCCTTCTCTTGTCAAAACCCAGTTCCCCCAGCTCGCACCCAGTCTGAAGTGTTCTTCTCCCTATCACTTTGGCATATGGAAGACTTCAGACATACTTTTCTTTTTGTGAGGGTGAAACCAAACTCATTGCAAACCAAGGGGGAAAGCCCTTCAGTCCTCATGACTGGAACCACCTCAGGTGGGACACAAGCACATGTATGCTGCACCCTGGGGAGGTGAGACAGGGCCAGGATGGACAAAAGGCAGTGGGCCCATATGTCATGCGGCAGCTACCTATATTTTGCTTCATGTCCGTGTTCAGTCTGCAGTTCTTTACATGGTTATCATTGGGGCCTGGCTGTTACAGCCATCATTAGCAGGAGACACGTGCATAGCTGCAAGGGCACTGGGAGTGCCCACACTGTGCTTCACGTCCTCCTGCGCAGCCTCCCACTCCTCACAGAGCTCTGGGTGCCCGCTTCCCCCTGGGAGGGCGTTGGCCTAGATGCTCTCCAGATATCAGCTATAAGCACTTGAGGGAACCAGGTCTTGGAGCATTAAAGACACAAACTGTGCTGGCTCAGAGCATGACAGAAACAGCTAAGTAGCAAATGTACATCTATCATCAGAGCATTCAGCTTCAGTTCTCCTCCAGAACATCTGAGGAAAAAAGCAGTTTTGCACCGAGTTCCAGCCACATTTTTGGCTTAAGATTCAGTGTATAGTATGGTTATGTCTAGCACACTCATGGCACAGCACACCTGGCAGGCAGGCACAGCAGCCTGGAGCACTGCCCAGGTTGCAAAACCTGTCTGAAAGCAGGGTGAGAGGGTGCATTGTCAGCTCCCCGACGCTGTGGCTAGACAGCCACTGGTACCTGCACTACATGCTAGCATGCTTTAAAGCTGGTGCACATATTTATCGATTTAAAACTAGCTTCAGTACATCTGCCGTGCACTATAGTCAGTGCCGTGATAGCAGGTATAAATATACTCCTTTGTGAAATGCCCGGGGCTGGCGGGTGGGTTGGTTGGCTCTCTCTTTCACTCTCTCACATTACAGGTTCTCCTGAGCTCAAGTGTAGAAGGAAGCTTTGAAGAAGAACTAAATTAGCTGATAATATTCTGTAAAGCTACCCATTAAAGAAAAGTGAAACCATTTTAAAGTTCATTTCCCCTTCTCCCCACCCAAACCAGAGATGAATATGGGCAAGGGAAGAAGCATGTTCTCTTGCTTGTATGTCACTGAAAACAATGTAATTTCCTGTACTAGTGAACCACTCCGTGCTTCTCTAGAGACGGTCAGAACTGACATCTGTGAGCATTGGCAGCTCAGGTTCACCATCCAGAAGTCTCCACCTTTGTCCCTTTCAAGAATATCCCCAGTGCAACTTGGTCCACAACCTCCGAAAGTCTCCTTTAACAGATTGGCTGGAGCTACACAAATTATTTAAAGTAGCTGGGGAGAGAGGTCATGTCAGGTTTGGTAACAGAGATCAACATCGTGAATCTCCCACACTGCTGCTGAGAGTGGCGGCTGCATCCCTGCAAACCATCAACACTTGGGAGCAAGGCAGCTGCGTTCCCCACGAGTCAGGGCTTCCTGTCATCTCCTGCCTGTCCTACACAAGAACACACTGCCCTAGAAAAGGTAAAAGCATAAATGAGTAATCTAAGAGCTGAATTTGATAAGAGAGAACACTGTAGGCAGTTCTCTGTGATAAATGATGTTTCTGCAGTCTGGGAGGTTAGAAGTAGTGATGAATCTAGTCAAAACCTGAAATTGCAGTCACTTTGACACTGGTCTTTTATCTTCTCTCAGCTGATGAAACAGCTTCAAACTCTGCCAGGTTCTCCTCCTACTTTTCCTTGAGAGTCAGTATCACTTCCATCTTATTTCAACTGAGCTGCAGCCAACTGTCATTAATTCAGATTCGTGCCGCCGCCAAATGTCGGGAGAGATGGGTGATGGTTATGTCTGCTTCTGATGAAAATGAGAGGTAGAGCTGAATGTCATCAGCCTACATGGTAGATTACGTTACACCACAACTTCTCCCAGTAGCAGCTGCAGAGAGACAATGAATAAAAAATAAACGATTGCAGGGAGCCTTGTAGGGCTCTCTGCAACTGAGAGCATCTCACAAAACGGAGGATGGCTTCCAGCAAACCTCACAGAGACCTTTGAGAAAAATGTATGAAAAGCCCCAATGTTTTTGCTAGGTCATGCAACTTGTGCCTGATCAGTAGTGCCCAAAGCAATTGGGAGGCCAGAACAGGTATCTGGCTTTTGGGCATTACACTGTAGAGATCAACAGCCGATTATAATAGCTCTATTTCCATGCTAATAGCCATTAAACTGTGTTCAGAGGGTATAAGATTGTCAGCCTTAGTAATTTTGCCTTTGTCAGTGATATTTTCCAAAGGGGAGATGCTAACTATCAGCCCGTAGTTGACAAGTATGTATAAGATCTATGGAATAGGAATAATGTTTCTAATCTGTAAAGAAAGAGTTCTCTAAAGCATAAAAACACACCCAGGATAACACCAAAGGTCCCCTTCTCACAGGTGTCATCAACAATGAGGTGAATCAACCCTCTCATAGCAGTCATGACAAAGCAATATGGTGCCATCAGAAAAAGTATGTATGTGCTCACAGAGCTGCCTTGAAGCCTGAGCGGGACATGGGGTTGGAATTTTGGATTTTGCAGCAAGGTTCAAAGGGTCAGGCTGTCAGCTGGAACAATTAGTATGGCGACATGGAGGTCTGTGACCACACAGACAAGGCTCTGATCTTCCTATGGTCTGTTGAGGGCATGGGAAGAAAGGGCAGAGGAGGAAATATTAGAAAAGTCCTTTCAAGATCCCAGCACAACTTTAGAACAACTAGATTTCATTTCAGAATTTTTCTTGTTTAAAAGGCTATCACTGTTAATCTAAACTGATGTCTCTAAACTATTGCTTGGTTGTCCTCCTGAACACCTAAGGTATTTTATGATTTCCTTCCCCACTAAGATTTAAACAACAGCAGGTTTTATAGCTTTCATTGGGCCATCTGCCTTAAGTATGCGGTGTGTGCATATCCTTTCTCAGTAGGATGAATCAGCCTGCTGCAGTAGGACCTAAAATATGACACACACATGCAACAAAATGTTATGAATGTGCAATGACTTTTAGGAATGTACTCACGAAAATCACACAACTCCCCAAAGCTTCTGGGGTGGCTGCTTATACCCAAGGACAGTGGGACGGATGTCCTGACACCACTGGTGGGTGGTACAACCTCCCAGAAGCCATTTTAAAAGTTTTTCAGACATCCTTTGCTGCCCATCCAGTTTCTGTGCTGGTGAACATGGCATCACCACCTCCTGGGTCTCCAGCTTTACATCCATTGCTGAACTTAGACATATGCATGTATGTGAGATACATCCAGGAGGACTATGGCAAAGCGAAGCAGCCAGGGTATTCTCAAGAGCTGCAGAAGTAAATCGTCTTTCTAGGAGGACTTCTCTGAGGGAACCAGACAACTCAAGATGTTTCTGGGCAGGAAAAAGATGCAGGATGGTTTGAAGACCCATCTTTTCACAACTTTGCATTTCACTTTGCTCTTTTCTCTCAGTCTCTGCTTCTTTCTGAGACCACAGGATTTTTGCTCCAGACTTCTTCAGCATACAAAATGTATTAAAATGATACAGCTTCCTCTTATTCACACTTGCAGGTCCCTTATGTAAGAAATGGGAAAGAATAAGAAGGCCTTTACATGGTTCATGTGTTGAACATGGGAAAAATATGGACTGAAGCATCATAAAACAAATGGAAGCAACCCAAAGCATCTAAAAAAGGCAGATGTCTCCTTTGTGCTAGGTGCATGTAGAAGATAAAACTCTTGCAAAGAGGGATTTATCGATCTATTATGGATCTATTATTAATCATTTTTTTTATGAAGGAAGAACTCATATTTGAATACTGTATGTGATTGTTAACCAATGCAAAAATTTAGCATAAATGTCAGGCAGTATCAACGCAGGTGTAGTTGTAGGTCATTTTTAATTTCAGCTCCTGATTTTGATTGCAGTTTTAGCAAGTCTTCCCTTTGACCATCGCTTTGCCTTTCCCTTTCCTTTAATCTGTACCTAAAACTAAAAGTCATTGTATTATACATGAAGAAAAACCATATTATGTAGGCACTACTGCAAATAAGAAACACTAAATAGCTCTTCTCTTCTTAATACTGAAGGCCAGAGAACAGTATATGGAAAATCCTGTACTCTTTAAAGCATAGGATATATACATGCCTATTCTCCTGGCACTTTTGAAGACATTGCTCCTTCAACTGTAGGCAGTCATTACAATGGATAATAAACAGGGTTCATGTTCTTGCCACTCAGTCAATTAAAAGAAATACCAATTGCATTCTGCAAATATTCCCATGGTGCCAGACCAGCGGAGGAGTTGGTGAGTAGGAGGAAGGAAGGTGTGATAATGGAAAGAATTGCTGCTTGATAAGTCACAGGAGCTAACAAGCTCAGCACACAGGAAGCTAGGCCATTCCCAGCTGCTGCAAAAACTGGGTGTATGTGATCCCTGGCACCACTCGTTGGGACAAGATGAATCACAATTGCTTCTGTAGCAAGCTACCATGTCACAGTGAGCCAGATGGAGGTGGTTACTTCCCTGATTAATTGCCTCTTGGGCTACCAAGGGCTTTTCCAGCAGGCCAATGCCTTTCTGTTGGCACTGGAGCACCCCGGAGCAGTGTGTCTGCTTGGGTCAGCACCATGCAGAAATTCCTGCCTTTTGGGTGCATGGCCGCCCCACAGAGGGAGAGGGAAGCAAATAAGGAGCAAAGGGGAGTGGGTGACTACAATGCACACCAAAACAACATTGCCTTCCAATGCCTTCTTAATAGATGTTGCTGCTAATGGATTTTCAGGCACGTGCTGAGTTATCGGGGATGAGCAACACTGAAACATCCTTTAGTTAAACCCAGTGCTTTACAAAGGCTAATTGAAAAAAGAAGGAGCAGCAGGTTGGGGGGGGAGGGGGGTGGAGAACAAGACAGAAGGGAGGGTGGAGGGGGAGAATAGCTCTATTTTTCAAGTGCTGAATATGAAATCCCTGCAACAGATGAGTTTACATGCAAGCCTGCACCTCATCAGGGCAAAGATACAGTGAGTGGAGTCAAGTAATTTTCCTCTGCACACAGCATCCCCAGCCCCTTACCCTGCCCAGCCAGCTTTCTCAACTGTGAGCTTTAGAATATAAACAGCCAATAAGTAAGGACAATAACTGTAGTTCCT
>NW_010208446.1:1185-29589 GCF_000695765.1 Mesitornis unicolor | reverse complement strand
AGCTAACTCTGCCTGTCATGCATTTGCTGGGTCCTAATACAGGACAGTGAATAAAGCTTCATTACAGAACAATGGAGTTAGCTGCCAGAGCCTACAGATTTGAATAAACAACAAATAAGCAACATCTGCTCCAGCATATGTGTATGGTAAAAAAAAAGTCACAAAATAAAAGAATTTGTAAATGCCAAAAGCAACACTAAACTGCCAGTGCTACTGTAGAGTGAATTTTTAATTGCACATGCATACAGGCAGGCTGTGGGTATTAGTCTCACATATGTCTGGTTGCTGCCAACCTGGGAGTATAGATGAATTTAATTAAATAAGGATTATCCCTTCTCCCCAGTACAATTACTTATTTATAACAATGATAAAATTGCCTAATAAAAAAGATTGTAATATTTTTTAAAACAGAGCTAGAAAACACTCTGCTTTCCCTGTAAGTCATTCAGGGATGTTTGGGGGGTTTGAGCGTCTTTTAAAATTAAGTCTCAGCATTCTGCCAAGAGAGAAGGAAAAAAAGCCTTATCATAAAGCCTACTGCAGTTAAACAGCCAGAATCTACATTACAGAGAAATAAAAAGAAGACACACAGCAGCCAGGGAATTGGCTTTCACAGGGAGTGTAGAAAATTAAGCAATTGGACTAAAATTGAGGCCAGGCTACAGAGCCAAGGGACAATACCACTGGGACAAGTACTTCCATACGTCACTCGTCTCTAATATGCTCCATCTAGGTAAACCAGGCTGTTCCTATCTATCTCTGTTTCTTCTCATAGGGGGCACCTTGCACTTCCCTGCTCAGGTGAGCTCCCGTTTCAGCAGGGTCATGTCAGGCTCTCACATCTTCATCATCACTCACACCCTTTCCAACAGAGACCACAACCAAATGAGGATAAGTCTTTATGCTACCAGACACTGCATGAGCTTTGAAAAATAGGCAGCCTGTGCCCCAGGGAATTGGGAGGCTAAGTCTAAATTCAGACACGCTCTCCTGGCAGGTGAGCTTTTCCTTGCATAGGCACCTGATGGACTCTATTTCTCACTCGCTCCTACTTTGAGGACCCCTGCTTATGGGTCTGAGCTGCATTCTGCTGATTTTGGTAGAAGCCTTCTTAAAAGCTAGGTATTATTCACTACTAATGTTATTATGTTCATAACCGGCAATTTTTAAACTGTTTCCATGATGCACAGAAAGCTGAAGTAGCAATAAAACTCCCATGGGTATGGAGGGGTATGCCATTTAAAAGCAGTGGGAAACAGAGAAAAAATATGAAAAAGTCTATAAAATAAAGCCAGAAATCTCCACTTTAAATTTAGGCCAAGCATTAATGACACTAAAACAACAGAGAGAGAGATATTCCAGTGTTTGCCAAACAAAACTCTAAAAGAGTATTAGGGTGCTGCAAAGGCACAAATCTTATACATAAGTGCAGTTTACTTGTATGATTTTGATTGAACGCTTTACTAGATGACAGTCTTACCAGAACTAAAAACAATTATTTTCTGCATTTTCTGTCATGAAATTACTACTAAATGCATGGTAATTCCTATGTCTTAAAAGTATTCATGGCATGCAGTTATTTTTTCCCCTTACATTGTAATTTACATACCTAATGACCTTCATCACTAAATAACACAGTCATTTTTTAGAGATGGACAAAGAAAGGAAAAAAGCATTTGTGCTTATGTTATCATGTTTTAATTTTTTTTTTCCCACTGGGCTATGTCTCCATTCTCTACTTTTAATTTCTTACTGATTGTTTGTCCAAATGGTGTTTTTCACTGTGTCAGTCCTGTGGAATTGCTATTTTTTGTATAGGTAAGGCTATGAGCAGGACTGCTGGTATAGGGGGCTCATCTTTGTTTATGAAGATCAAGGCGTCCATCAGAACTCAAAATCAAAGTAACCTCATGTAACTCAGGTGACACATCACACAGTCTGAATAACAACAAGGACCCGACATTAGACCCCAAAAGCCATTGGAGTCATGCGACACATACAAGCCTTCCAGAAGATGCAGCAAGAGCGGTTAAATATCATTGGTATGCTATCTATTACACAGTTAAAAAAACCCACCAAACAAATACACTAGCAAAACAGCAAAGGTATGCTTACAGATCATTTGAAAACAAAAATAAACCCTCCAGAACTGAGTGATTCATGCTGTACTCCATGGCCCTTACTCATCTCTAGCATTTACCAAGAAAATGCTCCACACTGATGAAAACACTGGGTTCACTGAAGCCAGTGGTCCTTACGTCACTGCCTCCAACAGACTCATGATTTCACTCCTGCAAATCCAGCTCTCACTCCAGCCAATGGCACCTATGAATGACCAGCATCAGTAGATCTGAATTTTTTTTAGATACCTGTGTATGAACTTGGGTTCCTTTTTGTGCTGTCTCCCCAAAAGTGATATAATGTAGTCCTCAAAAGTTGAGGGCCCACTAAACTGTTATCTTTGTCCCTTGCTATCTGCGCTTTTAGATACTTACTAGTTCTTTGACATTGAATCTCTGTCCCATTTAAAACAAACAAACAAAAATATAAACAAAAACAAACGAAACAAACAAACAAAAAACCTGGCAGTCCTGCTCTAAGCACTAGTTGGAAAAGGTCACTAGAGAGCGAGCCCAAGTGCTCCCTGCTTTGGAGGCTGAACAGCCATTTCTCCAAATACCACCATCCCTGCCAGCAACGGTTCTCAGGGTCCAAACTCTGAATGCCCCAAATGACAGCATAACATCTGGTCTAACAGCTTTGCTTTTAATCCTTTCATAGACTCCTCAAATAACTTATTTTCTAGGACACGATTCAATGCTATGTCAGCTCATGTGATGACAAGCCATGTGATATAGGAGACTCAGATGATGAGGTAGAGGCCATGCTGGCACCAGCATGTCCCAGTTGCATGGTCCTGGTTGAATTGCATACAGAGTGGCTGCAGAGACACTATCTCCAATCTGCTAGTTGCCTTCTCTCCTAGGGATCTGAGAGTTGGTGGATAAAGGATTGTCTGAGTCTGGCAAATAATTCACCAGGCAGGAGAGAAGCTTTGGTGTTGCTTGGAAGAGTAGAGAGGTCTGCTTAAAGCATCAGACAGAGACTCCACACACGCAAAGCTGTGCGTGTAAGATACTCTTTTCATGTGCATTTGTGTCTCCCTGACAAACTGAGTATATTTTACAGCCCTATGATTCGGCAAGTCATAACGTCTAGACTGCCATGTCTAGAATAATGCATCCAAATGCCAGAGGTGATGGGAACAGAGAGGGAAAACACTAGGATAAGCTTTAGAAGCAGCTACATAGGAACAGTGTTTTAAAAACTGGCAAATTGTCTGTTTCTTACCACACACCTGAAATGGTGTCAGAAGCATTTCCACATAGAGTCGCAGCCTCAAAACTTTGAATCTGAAAAGAAAAGGAAGAGAAGAGGAAAGATTATTATTGATGGTAATGATTATGAGTGTATGCCTTATTAGAGTGGGGGTCTAGGAATAAAAATCAAAAGAATTCTGTACATTTCAAAGTGAAAACATAAAATCTTTCAAATAATTCCTTTTTTATTGTCTCCTTCTTAAAACATTTGCTCTTGTCATAAACTAGGCTCTGCTCTTAGAACCTTTCCAAGCCTTGCTCAAAGTAATAAATACATAAAGGTTCCCAACACGTAAATTCACTGACAATCTTGTTTGAACAGCCGCAGAGAAATGTGTCTAGAAAAAAAATATGACTTAGTAGAAGAAACTAAAGGAAATGTAACCATATGGAGGCAAATTCTTGCCAAAGAGTGTATGTAAGGTCTGAATTTTTTTCCTCTAGCAATGAAGACCTGTTTGACTTTTTTGAAGCGTCAAGGGGAATATCATGTCATGATGCTGCATAAACTCCTTCAGAAAAAAACTTTCTAGAAAAGGAGATCTATTAGATACAAGTAGAACATGAACATGCATGTTAAGTGCATTCTCCGTGAAGTCTGTAGCTCAAGAGATCTCTAAGCCTCTCATTGTCAAAGGCTAGAAGAAAATGAGAGAAGGATCGCTTGGTATGTGATTTATTCTGCTCCCCATACACCTGCTACTGGTCATTGCCAGACTAATGATTTAGGTGGCCTGATGGTTTCAGCCAGTACATGGTTCTTAAAACCTTAATTTAATGATGTGGTAGAGAATACTCAGAAGTTAAACAGTACATGCCCTGTCTAATTTGAACATACAGCAGTTACCAAATTGTCTTAGACATCAAACTGGGGAGTTTATGATCATCTGCATTTACTGTTCTGTCAATGTCCTCGCTTTTGTGTGAGCCTCTAGTCACAGAGCTGCAAGTCCAGCATGCTAAGTGCTTTACAAAGACATATGGGCTGCTTTGGGACTATAAATTTGCTGTCCTGGAGATCTCTGAAAGACACTGAGGCTGATAATCAGATCCATGCTCTTATTCTTGAGTCAGCTCTGCCGACAAAAAGGCTGCACCAAACCTTTCACAGAAAAATATGCCTTTGGAAGGACTTCAAAAGATAAGTACCTTTTCCGTGAGAAGAATTCCACCATCTTAACCTGACCTTTTCCAATCCTTTAAAAACTGGAAAACCTTTTTAAGCCTCCCACCTTTTCCAGCCATTTGCTGCTTCCTTACTTCCTTCCTTTCCCTCTTCCCTCTCTCTCTCCCTGCTTCTCTCCCTCCCATGCTCCATATGTTTTCAGGGGGCTGCCAACCATCCCATTTCTCCTCCTTTCATTCATTCTTACAATACAGCCTAATTCTTGGACTCTTTCATTTTCCTCATTGTTGAAGGATGGCTGGAAAGGGAAGAGTATTCCTGTTAGCCTCCCAGTGGAGTCAGTATGACTGGAGAGTATCCTACCCACAGTCCTTTTTCTGCACTAGTATGGCCATAAAAACAGCTGCTCACACAACAGCTTTAGATGTAAGAAAGGGACTGGCAAGTATCCTGGTCTCTGCTACTTCTTGTTGAACCCCCGCTGACAACCCACTGTCGCTAAAACATACAGGTAGCTCAGTATCATGGACTATGCAGACTGGATATGAGAACAAGCTGCTGTTCTGAGTTACTCTGGTTTTAGGATGCTCAGCTTACAGAGTGATAAAATATTTCAAACACTGCTATAAAACCAAAGCTAATTTTGTGATGTAACTTTCTGTAAGAGCACACCAGAAAATGAGCTGGAGGGGGGGCAGGGGGGGAGGAGATAGAAAAAAATCTCCAACCCTTGTTAATGACTGAATCTGTAAAAATATCCTTTACCATATGTATTAGTGCTCCTGCAAATTCCTTCTATAAAAAACCCAAAACCTAGCACTGCATAAAACACATTGGCATCTTACACTGTCATACCGATGGAATGAATCCTACCTCAGTAACTTCAGTGCCAACTCCTTTGACAGTATCCTAACACAAAGACAATTTAAAATAATCAAAACTCCAATGAGCAGTGTAAATCCTACTGCTTTTCCCCATAATGCTGCTGCATGGTGTTTGCTGAAGTAATTTACCCTAGCTTCCATCCTGAAAAAGAGAATCCAAACTTACACTATAAATATGAGTAGTGATACAATGCTAGCACAATACACAAAAATCCACCTCACCTCTTCCATTTCAAATGAGTCTGGAGGCTTGCAGTTTGGGTTGGCCACTTTTTTGAGTGTATGGGCTACAAGCAAAGGTGGCTCCTTTCTTGGTTTGCCTTTGGGAGGCACCTCACATGCAGGAGAAAGGTAGGGCTGTTTTGCAACTAGGTGCGATGAAGCCCAAGCTTTCCCTAATGGAGATGGTGTACACTGGGATGTGGGATATGCTGAGGCACCTTTGTTTCTAGAGGTTTGCTCCTGAGTCAGATAGCCCAACATAACACATTTAGAAAAGCCCACCTGGACTGTGCCCCTCTCAGCAATAACTGCACAAGAATGGAGTTGCTCTTTCCTGCTGGGTAATTTGGCTTCCACAGGTGCCAGTGAACCTTGTTTCAGCATCATTGTTGGCCGAGAAGCCCTTTTCAGAGGCTAACATATTCTTCGCCACTTCACTCGTGTGACCACAGGTCTGCTCTTTGTAGCATCCACGAGACCGATCTCATCCCCACCAGATTCCTGTGCTTTGATCTGTTGGGTGTTGATGTCAGTCAGCAAAAATGAGAGGGCACTGGTTACATGGTCAAGTACTTCCAGCTGTCGAAAGCGTTCTTAAGTTTGGCAGAATGGAAGGCAACATGGTTATTAAAAAAAAATAAATCATGAGGTACAATGATTATTCAAATTTGTCATTGCCAAGAAACATACTAAGTACCTCATTCAGAAGTGACTAGATTTTTCCATTTGCTACCAGAGGACCCATTCAGGCCACATACAGACGTCATTGCATAGTTCTTTATATTAGACAAACACTTACACAATGCTGAATTCATTGGGTCAAGTGCAGCTGAATACTGCTCTGTGTGAATAGAGGTTACAGAATTCGGCTTGAAATGTTCTGGTTGGCTGGGTCAGACCTGGATGCCATTTTTGAGGACTTATTAAAATTCATGTGAATAAAGTTATTAAAATCTGATCTCAAATGTTCACAGCTGGCAACTTTCCAAGATAACTGCAAAATGCATATAGCCATTAACTGACAAAAATTGACCACAGAAGCTATGTTCACATTTTCATAGCAGCACAAAGCAAACCACTTATCCTCCAGAAACTCATAATTTATATCGTGTAAAGGTTCCCAGATTTTTTACATGGTACTAACCTCATGTAATTTCTAGGTAATTTTTTCCATGGTATAACATCTAAAGAGAAGCAAATAATACTTTCTTTAAGTGATCCTGGAGATTTTCATCACTACAACACTATGAAATTATTTATACAAAGAAACACAAGACATTTGCTTGCACATTGTGTCTGTACCTATCTCGAGGCAATTAATATGCCACCAAGACTCCTCCTTCCTTGAAAGATTCATTGAGAACAGTAGATGGCAAAATGCTAACTTTCTTGGCTGACATTTCTCTTAGAGAAGAGCCAAATTTACTGCGTGCAGTCTGCATGCAGGCTGTTGGTAATGCTGCTTCACTGACAATTAGACAACAAGGGGATATTTAACATGGATCTGAGTTGGTCCTTTGCATGGGGGACAAATACTGTGACACATAAATCCTGATAGTTACTATATCACAAGAATACTCCGTTTTTTCTTTGCCCCAGATATTGGCTTATTTTTAATACTGGAGGAAAATGTTGCTATATCTGCTACTTTTAAAGACATGGTCAAATGTTTTGGCTAATGTTTAAAGGAGTTATCTGATCTATCAGTATACACATTACACAGTGTTGTATGGTTTCCTTTTGCGTAAGTTTGGGGTGTCAGAGTAAATAATTTCTGGTTTTGTATATCCACTGTACTACCACACACTCTCCATGTAAAGCATGTTTTATCCTCAGTATTTCATCTGGCTCTCACTACTTCAGGCCATAAAAATGTCAAGTGCTAATCTTTGACTGACAGTGGCCCAGCAGTTCAGTCCTTCTGATTTGAACCAAAACCAAACTTGCTGCAATTTGAAATAGTTTTTGCACACTGGTTAGATTTTGTACATTATTTCAAAGAGCTTGGGACACCCAAATAACAAATCGAACAACGAGAGAAATCATAAATGAACAACATTTTAAAAAAATCTCCCCACTCATGTGCAATGTAATAAATACACGTCGTGAACAAATTATGTCAGGGACAGCCTTGCTTCATGGAATATTTCTCTCCAGGCAAGCAGTCCCTTCAGTTCCTAGGAGTGCTCAAATAGGCAAGAGGCTGATAAGATCTCTTTAGTCCCTACAGGCTGCTGCAAAATAGCCTGAATCTGTAGCCTAGATGAGATATTAAAGGACATAAACACAGATTCATTTTCACTGGAAGCTCCAGCTGAAACAGCAAATGGCCATGCTGCAAACAAGATCAATGAATCTCCAATAGAATCTGTATCTTTTATAGGGCTTATAATGACTTAATGATCAACTGTTTTATAATTTAGGAGTGGAAGCTCACAGTTTTGTTCCTCCTTCCTTAAATCTGTTGCATAGGCTGACATAGTTATCTGCATGAAAGATTGGAAAGTCTTTAGTAGGCTCACAGTGGAATAAAAGGAACACAGAACAGAGCCAGCAAGAAATTTTCAATCAACAATTTTTTTTTTTTTAATCCCCCCCACAGGAAATGGCAGCATTTGGAAAAAAAAATCAAAATTTTCAAGGGGAAAATCAAGACATCTGAAATTGCTCAGATTTTCTCAAAAAAAGTAAAAATGAAATTCCAGCATTGTCTGCTTTGTCATATATTACAATATTTTCCTTCTTTTTTCATCTTCTTCTTGAGCCTTGGCAATAGTACTTTTGCTTGAATCAAAGCTGTACTTCAGGTAAGGTATTTAGCAATTTACATTTCATTTCTCTTCTAGGGGGTGGATTTACTGGCTGATATATATCTCCAATTATGCGTGCACCTCTCTTCTAGCTGACCTGTGGTGGTCACAGGACAACCATGTATCATGGGAAATAGTATCTACCTAATACACTCAGCTCACAGAAGGAAGTGAGACTTGAACCACAACTCCAGTGAGAGGTTTGCAGCAGCTGAGACAGACAGAAATGAGACTGAAAAATCCCCAGAAACAAAACTTTAACCCCAAGTAGATTTAGATATGGCAGTGTGAATAGGTGGTACTGAAATGTGGTGAGTATTATTATTATTATTATTATTATTAAGCATCAGATTGAAATATTTCAACATTTCTGAACTAAGATGTTCTGAAACTTGAAGTTTTCAAATAATTTGGGGGTCAACATATTCAGAAATGCAATTACTTTTCACTTAAGATAACTTCTGATTGTCAAGTGACTTTATTTCTTCAGTTAGGAAGCCAAATATCACTTCTAACAAGGTCAGTAAAATTTTCACCACTGATGAATGATGGAGATAAGCTTTTCTTTTGAATCTGGCTGAGAAACTGAAAGGGTAACTGACATCTTTGAAAATACACCTTATTTTTGTGAACTAAACCTTTGAAAACTCTCTCTGACAATGCTGGAGAAACAGCACCAAGTGAGGGGACAATTAATAAATAGCTCTATATTAATCCACATGTATTTTAAAAAGTCTAATCACCAGTGAAGGAGGCCTAGAAAACTATATTCATCTCAAGCAGGGAAAAACCAGACAGAAACAGAAAAGGACTGCACTAGGAAGTGAATGAAATATGGAAGTGGAGAGGGAACAGTCTGCTATGGAAGTCCTTGGCCTCTCTCACCTCCCTCTCCTCTTTTTTTCCTCCAGGTTTCTTGTCTTCCTGTAATACCTTTAGTATTTCTCCTTATCTCTCACTTTCTCAGAATAACACAACATATTAAATCAATCAACTTTCTCTGCAGATTCAGAGAATGGGAGAAAGTAAACTGACAACAAGATAACCTCTCAGGCATTCACTAACTCAGATTAAACAATTTCTTCCATTTCCAAGGCTAGAGACAAATGAGAGGAATTCAGACTGTATTTGCACTGAAATGATCCAGTGATAATAAACCAAACAGAGTGACAATAACTGAAGTCCTCCAGAGTGTTTCTGGGAACAGTAGTTCAATACAGTATTAAAATCTCTACAGGTGGCACATGGTCTGTCTCATTTTGGCGCTTTCAGTTCAATGTCCTAGTGAAGCAGTCCTCTGACAGTAAGGAGTCTGGAGTTCCCTAAATTGTCTATGGAGAGGTAAATGCCATGGAACATCTCTAGACATGAACCTTCTACCTAATTTACAGAGAAGGGTCTTTTTCCAGCGGCCTTCAAAAGCAACTATTAGATGCCTGAAAACTTAGGTGCAGTATTAGTACTGAAAGCAGATAGAATAGGTCCTGCTCTGGAGATGCAAACCATTTTAAAAGCTAATAACATGAATTTGCCATTCCTCATTCTTGCTATACCATACTGCAAAATCATTAGACAACCTAAGATTGGCAAGATTGGAAAAAAACAGTTTGCAAACAAATGCCACTTGAGGATATTCCTCAGGTGATTGTACACTAAACCTGATACATCCCTTTTTAGCTGTAAGTCCTTTCCTGGAGCACCAGCTGTAGGAAAGTACTTGTGCAAGATTACCTATACAGTCACTGAGACAGAATGACTTCTTCTGAGAGCTGTTTTAAGTGGTGGCTGGATGATCACCCACAGAAGTTGCCTGACTCTCTCCAATTGCTATGGAGATATAAAGACTCTAGAGTGATTAAGTTCCTTGAGATGGTACTTCAGCTAAATGCCTATAATCTGGCACAGTGAACCAGGCTGAAGTTAATCACTGCATATACGGAAACATGTAGTCAGTGAAAAAAGAAGAGGTAAGTATCTCTGAAGAATGAATCCCACCTCTCTCAATTAAATGTTTCCAGCCCTGGTACATACTTAGGAGGCCTAAGCAGATGGTGTGAAAACCCCCTCCCAGACTTTCAAAAGCAAGATAATATGTTTTGATGGAGATCACACCCACTGAAACAGAAATTCAAATCTTATCTTACTTCACAGCAACTCCCCCATACAGATAAGCCATTAACATTTACTAAGAGTACTCCCATTGAGGATGACTGCAGGACCAGTCACACCTTGGCCTACCACTGCCTGCCTTCCCTGTGCAAACTCCTTCCCTTAGAGGCTGTCTCTGCTCTCATTCTCTCCTAGCTCTCTACTTCCTTACCTGAGGTCTCCATCCACCACCCACTCATACTGATTATCTCTGATCCCTCTCTCCCTCTCGCTCAGAGGAGTTAAAGAGAGAGGAAGCACGTGAGAGCTGAAAACTTGTTTGATCTGTCAGTTTGCTGTAAATATTGAAATATGTGCACAGGGCTTGCTATAAAAAGAGAAAGAGAGAGAGAGAAACACGTTTTCCACAATTCTCTGACATTTCTGTTTCAATTCTCATTCCGTCCATACTGCTTCCTTGGTGTAATTCTAAATGGGAATGTACGGGCTATGGGAGACATACTACTTCACTGAGCATTTAAGTAAACAAAAGATTTCAAGAGCCATCTAGCTATCCTGTGGAGCAAACATGAGGGGAAATTATGTCAAAATTGGACTTTTCAGATCTGTGATATATCAGTCAATGAACAATGCTATTTTAATGGAGATATATCTTTAGGGTGAGGACCTTGTATTCATTTCTCAACTGCAAAATATACAAAACAAGAACTAAAACCATCTAACTGAATAAAAATCAAGACTATGTGCTTTAAATTGTGCAATTTTATTGTACTTAAAATGTGATCCTCCTCTACATCTTAGGGCATATTTGAACCACAAAACTGTTAGGTTTCAGTTAGGGATTTGTGGGTCTGATGGACTAGCTCTGGCAGCTCTAGTCATGGAAAATTAAGATCTTGTAATCTGCTTTGCACATTCCTCTGTGAGAGAGGTCCTGCACCCACCAAAGGGAAAAGGGAAAGTGAGCCCCCATCTGGCCTGGCTGAATTAAAAATCCTCTCTATTGGCTCATACCACCAATGATGGTGGGTACACACTAATGTGCTGCTGAGGAAATAGACCCATGTTAGATTCTGCAGCCACTGTGACACCAGTGACAATCTCTGGTGGTGGGGTATATCTTGGAGGGGATGGGCAGTTATGTTTTTAAAACATTTTATCAGCTTCAGCAGATAAATCAGAGTTCACAGCTGAGTACAGCTATACATTATTTCAGTCACAATAGGAAGTATCATTACCACAAAGGAACATGAGGTTCCTCAATGTCTCCTGAATACATGTCCCTTTTTCATAAATTTTCTTTCATGAGCCTCTTATTCCCTGCACTTATAGTCCTCATGCTATTTATGGTTAAATTTTCTCCTTTTGCCAAAATGTCTCTCCTTACCATATAGGTTTGGCCTCTCAAAGTCCATGCGCTGCTTCTGAGCTTCCAAAAAGACTTGGATGTTGATCCCTTTTGCTACAGAAGCACCACTGAGGAACCGAGGAGGGATTTTAGTGCAGACATCAGGTTCTTCTGTACCGAACCCCAAATCAAGCAGAATCTCCACTGGATCCTTCTCCCGGAGCACCAGCCATTCAGTGATGCTGTGGTGAAAACATCAGGATTATTTACACTGCTGTCTTGGTACCACTTTTCTCTTGCAGTAGCTGTCATATGGTCTTGTTTTAATTAAATAATTCTCTTCCCTTCTTCTCCCCTCTTCTGGAGGCTACTGCTTAAGTGAAAGCAGTAATTTTCGGTAACACTGTGAAGAGATTAAAACATGTTCCTCCCCCCAGAGAAATTTGGTGGCATTGGATCTAGATACCTTAGCAAGAAGAACATTAATAAAAGGTTCACAGCTTAGCTGGCTCACTTCTCTCTAGACACACTACAGATAAGGCATGCTGCAGCTGCTGTAAGACCTCACAGCCTTTTACCTTCCAGTGGATTCAAAGCTCACTACAGTTTCAGGTAGGTTTTGTTTTTTTTACAGGTACAAATGTGTTTGACATCAGACATCCATTATAAAGAAGATTATTTTGATCTTGTTAAAATAAATGAGGACATGCCTTTTACAACCTAAGACCTTGACTACATATTAAAAATTTTACTCACAGTTGTTGATCCTTAGATGAACCTTGTATTCCTAGCTGGAAATACATGGAAAGAACTAACCTCTGAGGTGCACCAGTGAGTGAGTGGGAAGTGCTGAGACTCTTGCATCTTGACATAACCGGACTTTCCGAAAACTCTTGCAGGGACCTGGTTGGAAAAAAGCAACAATGAAATGTGTTTACTCATGTGCTCCTGTGGGATGTCATTATGATATTTTCCTAGAGTAAACATTTGCATTTTGTCTTGGTTTATAATGATACATAATAGCAATGCCTTAGAAGAAGAGTCGGCATGAGAGCATGGCAAGACAGTTTTTCTCAAGAACAGTATCTTAGAGTAGGTGTGAGAATGTAGGTGTGAGGTACTAGTAAATGCTAATTATAAAGGTGGCAGAATGGCTCACTTTTGACAGATGGTGAATCTTCAGGGAACCTTTAGGGAGGATGGTTTTTCTAGCCACCTACTTCAAAAGATATTAATTGCATTTAACAAAGTTTTGGAGAGAAAAGGCACAATGAGTTGCGGCAGCAGGAGTGGCACCTGAGAAAAATTCTGTGCTTCACTTCTCTTTGTGTTTGTACCTGCTAATGTGCAGAGAAATAACTGCTTTTTCAGAGCCCACTCTTTGCAAAAGGGATACCCTGCAGCATCTATCATCTTTCCCAGTAGGTAAGATGACAGGGTTTTGTTATGCCCAAGCTTAACTTTACCTACACATGTCTATCAAGACCAGTAGAAAATGTTTACATACATTGGAAGCATTGCATTATTATTTTTGTGACTGCAGGTTATCCATCAGCTCACATCTTAAATAGGCCTAGAGGTATATGTAGATTTTTGAACTAAGACTATTGTTATGAGTTCAAGACCAAAAAAGTAAAAGAGAGAATTCTCCTTTTGCCAAAAATAAAAGAAAGAAAAAGTAATTTATAACAGATCTCTGCAGTGTCTGACACCTACCTCCTGTAGCTTTGCACAGTCATTTGTACCATTTCTGGTACTGACAAGGAAACTGCAAACAATAACAAATGAAAAGAATATATTTCCTCCTTCAAAACAGAAATTTGTCAAACTAGAGAAAAGACCAAAAGACTGATTGCTTTATATAAGGAAACATTTTAGCTTGAGTGACGAAGTTGCAGAACAATACCATTATGGAAAGCTCAACTCACAGTGTATGTTAGTCATAAGTATATGCAACACATGTCAATAAGAAAGGGAAAATAAGTGCCTTTACATTTTGTAACCAGTAGCAGTACACTCTAAACCCCTGCTATTTAGAAGTAAACCCTATGAATTGTGTTCCACTGTCTGCTGCAGAGCTACTGAAGATATACATAGAGCAAATACGATGAAAATAACTTTTAATCCTTGCTTATTCAGTAAAAAAATTAGAATTAAATTATATTCTTTTAAATTCTCATTCCAGCACATGCTGGTACAATTTCTTTGTGTATAATAGTTTTTCAATTGTAATTCACTGTAGTTTTGTGAATATTTGGGAACATTTATTTCCCTGGTCTTTGCATCATGCTCTAAATGTGTTTGAGAGGAGTGAGACAGTTGCAGGACACTTGCAAGAGTTTCTGGAGGAGAAAATCTTTGTCCAAGAACTGATAACAGTGCTTACTGGAGTCCAAGTGTGCTATACCTATGAGCTGTAAGGTGCATATTTCATGATGATGAAATGGGAGTAAATCACATGCAAATATGCAGTGCCTGTAGTTGTAACTTCCCTTCCTAACACTGAAATGACACCTTTGTTGATCCTCTGAAAGCTGGGGTAGGAACAGCAGTAGATATCCTTCTGCATTTTACAAGATGAATATTTTCTGCCTAGCTTTTAGAGTTTTCTTTTCTATTTAACAAAATTGTGTCAATAAAGAAAGAGAAAACATCCTTTTGCATTCTCCACTGGATTATTCTTCCGCTTATAAATTCTAACATGCGTTCCTTCTGGCTTACTCAGAGCAAGGATATCCATTCAAATTGAGAACATAAAGGTTACTGACATCCTGCAATTTGCCATGGTAACATAAACCAGACTTTCTAGTAGCAAACTGAGCATAATTGAATAAGAATCAGCTACTTACTGTATACCATTTCCTACTCACCTGCCAACAGAAGCTGTAGATTCACTATAAAATGCTTGAGAATGTAAAAAAATAAGATCCAAAAGAGAAAGTTAATACAACTTTTCCCTAGCAGCACATAGGCACTTCTCTAAGAGAACATTATACCACAAACTGACTGCTGCTGTGATTTCCTCAATATCTCATATTGTTGGGACTGAATGAACACAAGTGCTGCCAAATTAAAAACACCTGGAGAGGGTGTTGTAGGAGGTGTAGGAAGCAGCAGGTCACCAAAAAAATCAAATGGGCAGAACTCGACAGGTTACTGCAAGTTGGGTAAGAGGCAGTAGCTGCTGTGGCTGTACTCTCAAATCACGCAAACACAGGGTGTGACACCTTAACTGCACCTTTTGTTGTGGGCTAAAGTAAGTTAAACTGTCCTGTATTGCTGTGTGCCAAGAACGTGCCAACTAAGGGCTACCAAACCATTCAACCTGTTAAGTGATAGTAAACTGCTTAGGATCTCATGTCCACCTCATCACTTGGACAAACTTTGCACCTTCAAGTAGTGCAACACAGATCATTGTTAGGGTCTCTACATCTTTGCCTAATGAGAAGACTCTCATGAGAAGGTCCTCATTAGAGAGCTTGACATTTTGGAATATTAGAATTTGTTTTCTCCATATTTAAGAGGTCACAGAAATAGGAATGGGGAGGGTGTGGTATTTACATTTCCTGATCTGTGTAAGTATTTTGTTCCTGACACAAGAAACACTGAATCTCATTACCAAACTGGAAGATACTTTGGGGGAAATAATGCCCTTTAGAAATCTGTCAGAAAACCTTATGAAAACAAACAAACAAACAAAAATACTTTATAAACCAACTGTGGTGCTAATTGGTGCTCTGTTTACTGAACATCTAAGTATATCTTTGCTTATGAATAATATATTTTGCTAAGCAAAATGTGGTCTCTGATACTTGAGGGAAGATAAGGCATTTTAGCCTCAGTAATCTCTGATTAACAGGAGACAAGATTACATCGCATATTGTTGAACTGCATCTTCTACTGTGAACCCAAAAAACAAAAAGTGTAGATATGAAAGCACTGATAATATTTTGAGCTTCCAAAAGCACTAAAAATTTGGACATTTTCAGGAATATATGAGGAGTCATGAGCTGATTTGACTTTCTTTCTTCTTTCCTAAAAAAAAAAACCACCCAACAAACAAACAATTCTCTGAACTCATTACATTTAGCAGATCAGGAAAGTGGGTGAGAACAAATGAGAAGTTTTATATTCAGGTCAGTCAGAATTTCAGTCACCTGAAATTCTTGTACCATAACTTCCAGACCACTGTGCAAACCCGTCCTAGAAACCTCCACTCCTTCAGTAGAAGGAAATCGAATCATGCCAGTGGAGAAGGTGAGCCTAGACTTTTCTGTTGAAGACCTCCTGAGAGAGTCTTCCCATTATGACCCTGAATGGAGGAAAAAATATACAGCTTATCTATGAACATCACATTTTCCCAATAATACTCCTCTCCCAGAGGTCTGTTGTGCTTGATAGTTTATAGTTAAGCAGTCCTTATTAGAAATGATAAACAATGTTTTGTCTTACCTGACGGCTCTTGGCCTTGCAGTTTATCCCCCTTGTAGATAGACTGTAAGATAAAAAAAGTAAAAAAGACAAAGAAATTAAATCCCCCCAAATAATGGCTCCTCTTTCCCAAGAAGAGATGAGGTTAGGAAGCAGTCTGATGGGCAGGCATAGCACAGGGCACTCAGAGCATGGATGAAATGATTGGAGAAAAACAGAGCCATGAGCTCATCTTCTTTCCTGCCTATCATCACCTACTTTCCCCTCAACATACATCAGCCTCTATGAATTGTTGAGATTCAAATCCTGAATATATGCTTAAGGTAAAGACCATGAAATTTCATCATTCTGCATGAGTAAAGTCTGTCACCTCTGAAATTAAATTTTACTAAGATTCTAATTAAATCAACTTATCCAGGGCAGGATAAGCTTTTTTTTTTTTGTCTTCTCTGGCACAACCCTAGCTCTAACCAAAACCATTTCAGCTGCATTGGCTTAAGCAGCAAATGTATGAAGTCATACTGAAAAGTTAATGGGAAATACCAGTCTTTTAGACTTTATTTTTATCCTGAAGAAGGACAATAAGTTTTAAAAAATCAGAAATTTGGTGAACCAAATACATTAGAGTTTAAGATCAAGGTTAAACTATATTTCCCTATAGTAGCACATTGCCTCACAGAGTTGTAGGCATGTGTAACTACAGTTTGTGCCATAAATCATGCTCGTGCAGCAGGCTATATTTCTTCTGGGGCACACAGCATTGTAAAATTCTCGTGGTGTAGCAGATACTTTGATAGCTTGAGTTCCTTCTTGAATAGGCAAGTCTCCTTTCTCTCTTTTGCACCTCAGTTTCCTGCATGAAATGCAAACATAGTAACATTGCCTCTTTCCAATGGTACCCATTTGAATTGTAAGGTTTTAGGCCAGCAGGACCTTGATCAGTGTAAAATGTGCTCTTTTTCTTCTTTTCAGTACCACTGAAACAGAAATTTTGAAGTCGTCTGCAATGACTAATGCTGGAGCATCTTGTTCACTATCAATTCCTGTATCTTTTAAAAATCAACCTTTTCCCACAAGTTCAGATGCGTTTGTAACAAAAAGTGAGTTTGGTATGATGCCACTGACATAGCTGACCAGCTTCTACCCATCAGACTGTGAAAGCTGCTCCAGCAAACCAGTAAGGCAACGTTCTCACAGCTGTCAATGCAATACTCTCACAACCATCAGTACAACTATTAATCACATCAAGGTGGGTTTGTTCATAAGAAGGTGAGAAGGGGTGGGGAGAAGGAGGTGCATGTGATGAGAGATAGAAACCAGGCTGTGTCAAAAATATTCAGAGATAATAATGGAGTAAGGCCCACAAGAGCAGCTTTTAAGTGGTTTTGCAACAGTGGACATGGCATTGGAAGGAAACACCTATTAAATGGTGTTTTATTTAGTGAATTTTGGAGGCTTTCTGTCTGACTTTGAGAGCGTTGGTTCAAGGAAGGCGCAGGTCAGCAGCCACTGAAGAGATGTCTCCACTTAGCTTTGCCAAGATACTTGATCTGCATCGCTTGGGACACTGCTTCTAATTCCTGAGCAAAAAGACCATCTACTAAGGTGAACTTCAGCTAAAAGAAGTAGTTTCATGAATCTCCTGGCTTGAATACCTAAAGGAGCAATGCTCAGGTATGCTGTAGTCACATACAACAGCCCATATGTGACACCAGAGACAAAAGATTTTACAAAGCCAACAATCAATGGTTGGGGTGAGAAAAAAATTGCTTTCCTTTTTGTGAGTGTTCTTGGTACAGCTAAACCAGGTTCCTCAACATCTCTGAAATCACCTGGATTTTTAGTTGTCGTTAGTCATTTGTGATTGGATTGGTATACCCACTGATTTCTTTTTGATTATCACCTTTTAGGAGACTTTGAGACTAATAAATATCCATGAGTAGAAGACTGAAAGAATAGACTAGTAATCTCCTTTGTGCAGAGGATGGGATATACAATGTGAACTGCGTTTCCAAGTTCTTTGGCAGAGGATGTAATTTACTTGCTGTGGCCTCTCACAGTCCTTCCCATCAGAGCATTGCAGTTACACAAGAATTTGGGAGAAAATGTCTGTCACTGAATTTGGTCAAAGAAAGAAACTGCAATGAAGTGGAGCCTCCCATTTGTCAGAGAAGTTGCCAGGAGAAATGCCTGTGCAGGAAAAAGAGCTCAAAGAAAGGACAGTAGTGTTTCGGAGGAGTGATGGTGGAGAGTGATGCAGAAGGACCATTTTCTCATGTTAAGGTGACTCAGTGTAGGAGACGCAGTGACATACCTTCTCAGGGTCAGAAGTCAAAGTTCAGAGATAGTGTAACTGAAATTAGCTCATTTCCCAGCTGAGTAATCCACCAGCCTGATTCTCCATTGCCTGATGACTTGCACAGCCATTTATGGCATGGCACAATGTGGCTAAGATGCTATAATGGAACTGAACTGTAGATGACACAACATGAAGGGCAATAAAGAGTTTGGCCCCAAATGTGGTAAGTACAGAGGTAACTTCCATTACATCTGATTAGTGCTATCACCATTAATTTCCTGTGCATAGACAGCAGAAGACATCCTTTTGATTTCAAATTAATTAACACATAATGATTAATCTGATAGGGTACATCTTTTCAGACAAGAGTGTCCTCTTGATCACAGTTTGGGTGCCAGCACCACTCATCATCTGTGTGTTTAATTTCTAACTGCTCTCCAGAAGCAAATTTAGCTTTGCAAATCTGTTGATGGAATGAATGACTGGCTGGTTTCCATGTTCTGTGTGTTTTGTTCATTTGACAACACACTGAGAACATCTTGGAAATCTCTCTTTTTTTTTTTTTAATCTCCCCTCCAAGGAGCTTTCAAGGTAGAAATTGAGGACTCTGCATCAGCGAGAAATTTATACCAGCTCTCTACTACAGAATGCAAGAAACGAAAAGTTTCTAAAAACTGAAAAACACATAAACAGTTTATGGCAGGTTCCCAGACAGATTTGTCTCACTTCAGTTGCCAGCATTTAACAGAACCATTCTCCTTGCTACCAACTACAGTAAAATGTGTTTCACTGAAACATGATTTTGAACTTCATCAGCTTCACACCACATTCCTCACACCGTAGGATACCTACTGGATAGCATTGTTAATATTACTCTTCCCTTTCCATTTGTCAAATGATTACTCAATCACACTTGGTTAATATTTATTCACTTACTTTAGACATTTATGAATGCAAACATCTCCATATCCAGGTACACCAATACTTGAGTAGACTGTCCACGGTTAATATTGAGAAATATGCAACTAAACTTGAAGTATACAGACATGAATTGTGAGGTGGTAGCAAATCTCAGATACTATGAGTTAGGGAAGCCTTTAAATTCCAAGACATTCCATACCCATGCAGAAAAATGTCTGAGCATATCTGTGGTGACTGGGCTGTTTCAGCATGACAGTAGAACAGAAAAAGAAGTATGCTTTCGCAATGTGGAATGAATCATTAAAAAATTGTTTTTTTCAGAACCCATAGCTAGGATGAGAAGTTTTTCTATTATCGACTCTATAAACTGATATCTACAGTTTCTGAATCAATCACTGCATTTAGGTAAACAGTAAAAAGAACCAAAAGAATCAGAGGAAAAGAACAAAGAAGATCCTTCATGCTACTACTGTGGAGTCATTTATGTGATACAGTTGCGTTCTCCATTCTGGCTCAGCAATACATTTTTATGGCAGCTCCATGAAGGACAAAGCTCATGGTATCTATCTGCCCATCTCTAATGCTGTAAATAAGAAGAAAGATGCAGCTAGCACAGTGCCCTCAGGCAGAAACAATCATAATGTCTGGTATGTAGTATTCACTCTTTTCGGTTGCCATTTATTTAAACAAACCACTGCTTGAAGGCTGAGGACTCTTGTTTTCTCTCTGTCTTACTCAGAAGCAAAAAGAGATGACAAAAACTTTTTCAGTCCTTAACTTTAGGACTTGACTTTGCACAGCCTAATGAAATTGAGGTCTCCTTTCCCCACACATCAACATTCAAGTTGTTAAGCACACCAAAATTGCAGCTGCTGTAGAAAGATATTAATTTATTTTGCCTCTTCAGCATGCCTGTCATTTGCATTGAAAGAAATGAAGGACACTCAGTTTGATATTCAAAGCACCCCTGAACATCCATGTGAAAACTCACAAGTGAAGTGACTCCAGGGAATGAAGCTTTTCTGGAAGCGTGCCAGGTCATGAAAGCTGTAATGACACTTCAAGCCGTCTCATATGCTGGTAAATATAAATTTGGGAAGGGTTCTGCCTGTGCGAAGCTTTTGGTAAAATTCTTGTTCAGAGGCCAGATATCAACTTGTTCTGCTCTCTTCAAAGTAGAAGTCCCAGGGCTGGTTGAGACAATCAGTATTGCTCGCTGTGAATAACCAGATTGGAAGCTGATGGTATCATCGAGCTGCATTTTAATCACAATGTGAGCTCGCTCTTAATTGAGAGGAAACATTGCAGATAACACTAAATAACAATAGCTAAAGATGTTTCCATTTGAAACAGCATAAGACTGCTGAAGAGGGAGAGAAAGATTTGTCTTTTAAGACTCCCAGATATATAAGGGAAAGTGCATAAATTCAGTGCACAAGTAAGAAAACAAAACAGCAGTGAAAACAGTAACAGCAGCAATAATTTTGCAGTACACTCAATTTGAGTCTGGTCCCTTTGCTAAAAAATGTACCCTGGCTGGCAAAAAGAGACAGCCTATGAAGCTATGAAAAATATCAAAGCTCTTTAAATCTGGAATATAAGATCTTTTGACTGGAATTAAATCCAGATTTTAAAAAAAATATTATTTTCCATATCATATCTTACAGATCAGAAAAGAAAAAACAACTTTCTAAAATTTTTAACCACTACAATGAAAAGAATTTGTAAGCTCCAACCTGTATGGCTCGATCCAGCTGTTAATATAATGGAATAGTTGCAAGCTGGTGCATCTGCGTCTCTGCTTTGTCACAGACACAAAAAGTCTGAAAAACTGGAGGACAAGAACTGGTGTTCTTGACTTCACTTTCCACCCACATTTATTTGGTTTTTTTAAAAGATACCAGCAAGGGCAAGGAAAGGCTGTTTGCCAGGAAGTAGTGTTTAAGTTGACAGTTTGGATGGATGACTGTTTGCTTAGCCTGTAGGCAAAGGGAAGGCAGAAATCAGGACTAGTCTAGTTTTTAACAGTGGGAACTCTAGAAAAAGACAAGGTGAGAAACAGGGTGGAGGAGTCAGCTCAACAATAACTGAAATGAGGGGAAAGAAAAGAAAAAACCAGGCATTGCTTTTGTTTCTTCTCTTTCCAAGAAATATATTGCTGTCCCTTTAACTCCTTATGCCTCTTTGGCACATGTACCAGGGGAATGATTACACTTTACTAAGAAAGTAATGCAAACTTGTCTTCATTTGGTTACCATGGATATGGCACTATGTGAGACAAAGCCTCCCATTTGCATTGCAAACAGCCAGGAGCAGGGAAGGACACCCAGCTTGATAATCTGCACAGAGTGTCCCAGGATCTTCCCTGTGACTGATCACAAGTAAAACAACCACCAGCTTTGGGTCTGCGCTTGGTACCAAGAGAAAAGGTAAGGGATGCTGCATTTCAGATGAAGAAGGAAGAGGGAGAATCATGCACATCCGCAGAGCAAATGGCATTTCTTGTGCTACCAAGTGTGAAACAGCTAACAGATAGGTATGGTGATCCTTTAACTTTCCAGCCTTTTCCCCCTACAGTACTACAGCTGAATCAACATGTTGGTAATCTGAAATAAGTGATTTCCACAAACACTGGAATGGAATAGGAAGCAGCCAAGTCTTATGATTGCTGTGCTTTCATGCAACAGTTTTATTATCTAGCTGAGTGTCCTCTTCATTCTGCAGAAGTACTGTACAAAGGACCTTAATTTTATACAAAATCCAGTTAAATGAGCAAGATGAACAGTCCCCTAAGCAGACCTAGTGGGAACCAATGCAGTACAGTTAATAGTGAAGAAGGCAATTGTCTTATTTCCCTAAAACAAATTGCAGATGATTGTTTGTCTACTAGATTGCTAGATTGTCAGTAATTCTTTTTTACTGCTTTAAGCTGTGCCAGGTATATAATCACACATGATTTTTATTTCAATTGACAGATAATACAAACAGTATGACCCTGCTTCTATGGATAGAAATGGCCAAATTGCCTTCGGTTTGAGTGAAAACAGAACAGGATTTCAAAAGATTAGCCCACACCCATGAATCAAGGGTTTCTTTCCAAGGGATCTTAAGCACAGATTAACCAGGACAGTAGATCAGACATTTGGCAGAAACACTGGCTCCTCCCTTAGCACTGGACTAGGCACATCTCTGTTGGGGCCACAGCAGCTGTATCCTTCCTGGATACTCTTCTTGGCTCCATGCTTCAGAAAAGTGACCCAGAGCTGATGACAGGGCACCAGCAGCATCTAAATAGCTTTCCTTTGATAAGGAGGGTGTAGCTAGATCTCCCTCTGTCCTTACACCACCATTCTCTGTGGGTACGGGGGGGGGGGAATTAGGATCATCAACCCTTCAGTATCTCAAAAAAGAGGTCCACAAAATAGTAGCTTTGCATTAGTATAATCCCACTCACATCAGCAGATTTGTTTCCTACTGGTGTCTATGAGAGAGAGAAGCCTCAGATGTGTTTGCCTTTTCGCTTTCTTCAAAAGCAAGCAGCTGGCACCATGCCTAGCTTTGAATGCATTTTCTAACACTGTGCTCATGGGGAGCTCAAGCCCGCTGCTGTCAGGCCCCTGAGCAAACACCACGAGCAAGGAACAGGGAGCTTAGCAAAAGGGTTAAGTCATCTCTTTGCTCTGGTGTCCCACCTCAGCAAGCTTCTTGAACTCCCACTCAGATCCTGCACCAGCACAGTAATATTTGCCCTTGAGACTGGTTTTAGGGTCACACAGCAACATCACCAGACTGAGACCTTCACGTACCCTGAGGATTATTTCAGGTGTTTCCAGCAGCCCTAATGCTAAGTTAACTACTAACAGAACAGATTTTGTCAGACCTTTCAGTGAACATGTTGCTGTGGAGAGGGACAGGGAAGGTGGCAAAAATGGAAATACTACCCCAGGCTTGTGGTGCCTGTGTAAGCACCATTGGATCTTATATGTGCATGCTTCACTGTTTTCCTACCCTTTTGGAGCACTTGGCAATGAAATCAGAATCACAGAATGGTAGGGGTTGGAAGGGGCCTCTGGAGATCATCCAGTCCAACCCACCTGCCAGAGCAGGATCACCTAGACTAGGTCACACAGGAAGGCGTCCAGGCAGGTTTTGAATGTCTCCAGAGAAGGAGACTCCATAGCCTCTCTGGGCAGGCTGTTCCAGTGCTCTGTCACCCTCACAGTGAAGAAGTTTTTCCTTATGTTTAACTTGAACCTCCTGTGTTCCAGTTTGTGACCATTGCCCCTTGTCCTGTCACTGGGCACAATCAAGAAGAGTCTGGCTCCATTCTCCTGACACCTGCCCTTTACACATATATATAAGCAAATAAAGCCCTGGGTCTACTCTTTCCTCCTCCTTCTCTGCACCAGCCCATGAAGCAGCTCAAGAAGGGAAAGGAAGGAGAGTGGGACTTGAAATGGGAGCAAATACCTGCAACTGCAGCTCTCTCCACATGCCTCCAACAGCTCTCCAGAGCTTCAAGTCCTCAGCCTCCCCTTGCAGCAGTGCAGAGCAGGGATGTGTTGCCCACGAGCTGCTCTTAGCGTTCTTCCAGACACACCCTGCAGCAGCAACAGGACAGTGTAGAAAACACTGGTGTCAGCCTGCCTTGTAAGGCCAAAGCAAATCCTGATCATATGTAGCTCTCCTCAAAAACGGAACTTAGTATTTAATTTACTTTTAGTCCCATCCTCCTACCCTGTAGGATCCTTTCCTTCCTCTGCAACAAAATTGATTAGGAAACAGTTTTCTTGGCATCTCTTTAAACGTTAGTTCACCACCCAGTAAAGATGTAGTGAGGCAGACAGGATGGCAAGTCTCTTGAATGAAAAAATGACTCGGAGTGAATAATATATGAAAAGCACTGTTTTCTTTAATGTCTGAAAACAAGTTTGGGCTCAGTCCTTCAAACAATAGGTCTGTTCCCTTTTTGTGTTCAGTCCTGTTTATTTTAGTAAAAAGCATTTTGTTGCTTTAATTCTATTAATCCTGCACAACCACAAGAGGGATGGGAAAAGCAGCATTCCCTGCCCCCACACATCAGCATGACTGCAAATTCTATATGGTAATGTATGTATAAATGTATGTATAAATGTTAGATATCCTGCTATTTCCACTGGTTTCAAGGGAGTTACAGACAGATATCCCAGAAGAGGTAGATGGCCTGCTATTTTTATATATAAGTATTGTCAGGGCCAGGAATAACTCACCCTGACTCTTATGGACAAGGCTAAATTTGCAGAACTGAAATTTAGAACATATTTTTTTTCTTCTCAAAAAAACTAGAACTTTTATGTCATAAAGGATACATCAACAGTATCAGCCCTTGCAATGCCATTCTTAGAGAGCTCATTTCAAAGTATAGTCTTAGTGCTAACTATTTTTATAATTGTTGCTTTTTATAATAATACAGTTCAAATGGAATCTGGTTCTCACCAACTTTTATATCCCTACTCTAACCTTATATATGAGCTCAGACTTCTTATTTGATGATAACAGTACAAAAAGCCAGTACCGAGTATAGGATGAGTATGTACTTCACTAATATTTCAGCAACATCCTAACATGAAAAAGCAAACACTGATTCTGCTTGCTAACAGCTAGTCATACCAAATTTTGCCACTGTGTTGGAACAGATTTGGAAAGCTTTAGGTTAGTTCACAAGCAGCCTGGCTGACTTCAGTCAGAAGCCAGCATGCTCAGTATGCATCAGCATATAAGGAAAGAAATCAGGTGAAGCTAACCTATCTTAGATTGGAGATACTACACCTTCACCAGAATGAATCTGGCAAGTGTTTAACCATAATTACTCCCTTCTTTCTCTCTGCAGTAAAAAAATTTCAATAGATTTTTCTTTCATACGGAAGTAGACAGGTTTTGCCCAAAATCACTCCTGATTTAACTGACAGTCACTTCAGGTCTACTTCTGAGACTAAAAAAGTAAATTTAAAATTACCCACTGAGTATTTGGTCCAGTAGTCATCCACACTGGACTCTGCTAGCCATCACGAACATTAATTTCCCCCACCTGTGAACTAGCATAGGAAACACTGAGGATAAACTTTTTACTTTTCTGTGTTGATAAGAGAATGCTTTGCATATTGGGATGGGCTGTAAGTATATGTAGACCAGATTTTATGTCCCTTAGTCAAACAGAGATGTCATTTAAAAACTTGCTAATCCTATCTCTATGGCTGAGAAAACAAAGAGTATAGTTGGTAAGTCAATAACTTAATCTGACTTTATACAGACCAATAACACTACAGGGCTCAATATCTTAGATTGTGGTATCATTAAATACTGTATATTTAATTACTTAGTGACATAAGCTTCAAGCTTTAGCTGCCAGTAATGTCATTGTCTGATGCACCTGGAGTAGTACAGTACGAGACACAGTCATGTTGTGTTAGACACAATTTCCCTCTCAGTTAGATGTGTTTGTATGTAGTGGAAGAACAGAAAAGGAATTTTGTCCCTTCTGCCAGCAGTGCCTGTTTGGGGTAAGCTTATGATACAAACACATCCTCAACAAAGAATCAAGGAAAGTAATCAAGGCTTACTTGGACCAGCATGGATACTGTAGAGCATGCTCTAGCGCTCCTTCAGAAGCCAGAGGAGGAATGGGTGAGAATCTCCAACAGCTCTCCCATCTCAGCTCAACAGCTCTGAATATTTCTTGCAGCCTTCCTTGTTAAAAAAGGAGAGAGGACAAATATTTGCCTAACCTGGGCTGATATTTTCATAATCCCCACCCATTCACACCAAAAAGAAACCTGTTTTTCAAATACACTTTGTCTACTCTATGTCATGTAAGTGTTTTCAAGAATAGACATGTTTGGGAAGTTTAGTACAGTGAAGTTTTTTCTTAAAGTGGTGTGGGAAGTTGATGCGGCACAGATCTTAGGGTCAATGCGACCTGTTGTGAGCGCTCCTGCCCTTTTGATGCCACAAGACAAACTGCCTGTGTCATATGTGAACACAAAACAGCCTGAGTAATCCTGTGGGGCAAGGTTGACACAGGCTGGGAAGAGGTTCCAATGACATCCAAAACTGGACTGCCTTAATGTGGTCAGTCCATGCCATCTTCTACAAGTGTGAAGGTCCAGATGGTGGCAGCTGCAGAATTCATCAGAGCAATAAAAAATTCCTGGTGGCTTCACAACTCATGGAAATGACACAAAGCACTCTCAAACATCAATCCCAAGAACAAACAAGACTTTTAAAACAAACATGCAAGCTAACAAAAACAAACTCAGCACTTGAAAACTAATGAAAATAACAACACAGCCAAAGCCTACAAAGCTGCTCTCATCAGACTTGAGAAAAATAAACAAACAGCCTGACAAACAACAAATCCAACTTTGCAAAGCTACTCTCAGCAGCACAATATTCCCAAACATGCAAATGCTACAGGGTGTGCCATTTCAGCTGGGCAAGGCTGCTTTCAATAGTCCCACTACACCAGAGATATTAAGCAGACTGGCTAGTATGGATATCATGCAAGGCAAAACTCGTATCTCCAGCCTGGCTCAGCCACTGACTTCCACTAAGTATTTTGGACAAGTAATTTGACTTCTTTGTCTCTACACTTCACTCCCTGTAATATAAGGATTCTAGCAGCACAGCACAAGTATATTAAAGTATGCATAGATTAATATTACAGATTCCCTATGACCATCTAAAATCAGTCCTCACTGAGGATTAGATGTTTATCTCTGCAGACACGTGCTACACACTCAGAAAGCAACACTCATGAGGCAAAAGGTGCCCTGGAGTAGCCCTTTAACCAGGAATCCTGACCGGGAAAGTCTTCATTATTTCTCCCTCCATGTGTATCGAAAGCTCAAAGTTCATACTGGATGGGCTTCATGAAACCACCAAATCACGAAAATCAAGTAGATTAATTAGACCAATACTGAGACTAGGAAAAAAAAAGTTGAAGGAAAAGACTAGGAATCCAATCTGGAGCTCTGTAAGAGCTCCTGGAGTAGCTCTTATAATGCATCAATACATGTAAATAACATATGATTTTAGTAAGTGTAATTTATCCTTCCCCCTTTCTTCCCCCCAGTCTTCTCCTACACTTTTTACTTTCCCACTTTGTCGGTGAGGAAGTTCCAGACACAAACCTCTGGTTTCACATGCCACTTCAGTCCTTTGCAATCTCTCCTTGCTCCTGCTTGAGGATAGATGTACAAAACTGGCAATAATACAAGCACAGCAGAGCTGCACGAAGCTCCATCATACTCCTGATGTCCAGCACTACCTAGTTTGCACCATTGCATGGCATTTTACTAGAGATAAACAAGTTTCACAGCACCAGTTGATATTGCTGCAAGAGCAGCAAGATGCCCAGCCAAGTCTACAGGGATGTCTCTAAACACAAAGTAATGCTGCATGATGTTTGTATAGAAAACTCACCCTACAAAATCATGTGATTTTCCCCAGTAAAATCTCAGCTTCTTTAAGACAAAAAACATCACCTACCCTGGATTAGCAATTTATCTGTGCTTGTCCTCTCTTTATTTTCAGAGCATTCATTAGACCATTGTAATAAAGAGGTAAAGCGAGAAAATCAAATTAAAGAGGCCAACACCAATAAACCAGCTTCTTTTCCATAGCTTTTTAACCAAGACAGACACTGTATCCCAGTCTCTTTGCCTCAGGCAGTATGACAGAATTCATCCTTACTATGAGCATAATACAGTGAACATAGAAAAAAAGTGATGACTTTTGTCAGGACTTAGAAGCTGGGTTTCAAAGACAACATCTCACTCTCCAGTATACAACAGATTGAGTCAAATGACATTCTCAGTTTCCTCTCTGAACATCAAA
>NW_010208446.1:0-1154 GCF_000695765.1 Mesitornis unicolor | reverse complement strand
CCCTACATGCAAAATCCATTGATTTTTTAAAAATTATTTCTGATCCTTCCACCATTCTTACTTAAAATTTTTTCCTTCTTTTCCTCAAAAAGTACCAATTAAAATTTTGCAAACTCTTTCAAACCCATTAAATGTTTCTATTTTAGTAATATCAAAACTATTAATTTCATTGTTATCATTTACATTTGAAAATTTGTATTTTAATTAACTCCATTTCTATATAAAAAGACCTTTCTGACTGGAAAAGAAAAAAGTCTTGTGATGACAATGTTTGTTGTGGCTTAGGCCCAGTGCGCAACTGAGCACCACAATGACCCCAAAAGGGGCTAGACAGATGCAAGGCCAGGCCTGAGGCTGCACCTCCCTTAAATACATTTATTTGCAGTACTACTAGTAGTACTACTAGTGACCACGGCACTGATTGCCTTGGCCCTGGTCAGAGGTGGGTCTGACATTGGAACTGGGGGAGCTTTCAGGTAGCTTCTTACAGAGCTATCCCCATAGCCCTTCCCCACTACCAAAACCCCTCACAGAAAATCCAGTATAATGCTATAATGGCACATTTTTAACAAGTCCATCCTAAACAGTTTCAGGTCAAGAACTGATCAAGATGAACTGTTTCTATACAATGTTCTCATTTTTGACAGATCAATACTTTTAAAGAGAAAACATCAAAAAAAGTTCTAACAAGCTTTATGTCCAATTTCTTTCCCTGGTTCCCCCTCAATCTCAGATTACTTTGAGAAGAGTCATGTTCTGTTAAAAGATATGTCTTTTTATCAGGAACAAATACTTTAAGTTTTGGATAGACACAGTATGGTAAGGATGATTGCCAAGCCATGGTAAAATGCTCCCTAGATTTGCTGGCAAATATGCTGCGTTCGGTGGGAAACCACAGCGCATTCACATCCTTCTCTCCATGCAGTCTTTTACTTTCTAGAACAGAAGCCCTGGCTGGGATTTAAGGTGGATATGCTTTGCTGTGGCTCTCAGTAGAGGATGAAATGCACTTAACTGTCACCTCAGCTCCATATGTACCCCAAGAGGGGACTACTCCAATGGCCAGGTGTTACAATATTTCCCATTCATTACTGGGGGGGATTCAGTCTCACCTACCACAAAGTTTATCTTCCAGCAGTCCTGGCTGACTGGGG
>NW_010208445.1:0-4312 GCF_000695765.1 Mesitornis unicolor | reverse complement strand
GGTGCTGCCGGGAGCAGCTCCTGCGAGGGCGTCGAGCGGGCTCAGGTCGGTGGGGCCTTTTCCTCTATCGCGCTGAAGGCAGAGGCGTGGCCGCTTCAGCGCTGCTCTCGCATGGTGGGGTCGTGGTGCGTGTTCAGAGGTGCCGCAGCGCTCTCTCGATGAACCGTGGTGATTTTGGGCCGTGTGACAACAACCTCTCTTCTGGGATTCGTTGTTTCACTGAGAAGTTTAAGTTTTAAACGCGTGTTGCTCAAAACCTGATTTTTTCATGACAAATAACTGAAAAGATCGCTGAATGCAGGGTAAACAAGTAACACTAACTTCCCCGAACGGAACGCTGTGACGCACCTAGTTCTGTAAGACCCCGGCTGTGTATTTCCAACTTCATTGTGATGCCGCTTCTCTAAATTTTTACTGTGACAATGGCATACACGATGCTTTTCTTCATCGCTGTTACTTGTGCTAGTGCAGGTTTACAGTTTGCACCACCTTGTATGAAGGCACACATGTTTTTTTTTAGCAGGAAGGGAGAGGATGTGTTCCACAAGCGCTGGGGATCCTCCCAGCCACCGACTTGCCCACATCATGCCCAGCACCCTTGTCCTGCCCTGCCACAGTTTGGTGCAGCAGTGGTCTCGTTGCAGGGACTACCACAAAATTCCTGCTCTATAGTTTATGTGCCTTTGCATGATGGAGGGTGGCTGGAGTAATTTTCTCCCTTTTGGTGTAAGATTTTGAAAACGACATTCACTGATAGCAGTTTGTGCGGTAAAGATGGCAAATCAATTCCTCCAGATTTTAAAAGCAGTAGCTAAAATTTGCCATATGAATCTGGCATCAGAAAACACCCGAGCTAATCATGCCTCTGTTGTCAGAGGGTTAGAGTGCCTGGTTTTCTTTGTGTGTTTGTCTTCCAACTTTCTGGTGCATTGAATAAAACGCATGTGGTGCGGAGCACTGGGGTGTGTGTCCTCAGTAGTGGCTGCAGCTGACCTGTACTTAGCATCTGAGGACCAGGGTTGGTCTTCACACAGGGAGTTTGCCTGATGACCCTTGCCTAGCCTGGAGCAGAGGGACTTGATGGTAGAGAGAATTTATTTGCACAGTTTCCCTTTCAGGTCTTAGTTTAGTGCAACTTCTTATAAAAAAGCAACTTTATAATTTAGTAAAGAAGTCCAGAAGTACATTTCTGAAATGACTTCACATTGGAGCATGCCCAGCAGCACTTGCTTGGTTGGCTGATTGTCTTTCAGTGAAACTTAATCATCCATTCTAGATGGTTTCCTTCCCAATGCCTGCTTGGCTTTTGGGATGCAGCCCTTGCCTTTTTGAGAATGATTTTTGGATGGGTACCTCTTCCTTTACCTTGTGATTTGTTGTGTTATGCCTTATGCATTTCTTTTTTTCTTCCCTTTTATACCTTACCGTCTCGTCCTATCTTGTCTCTTTCCATTTAGGTGCATCAAGCTCCCCAGCTTATTGCCACAGCAGCCTGCCATTATCTATAGTAACCTCTTTTGTCAGTTACACTGTACCCTAAAAATATTTTAAATTCTTGTCATGTCTTTTGGGTTCTTGATCAGTCCTTGTGTTATTTATTTATTTAGGAAGCCACTAATTTCTACATTAGTGCCATTACTTTTTATTTTTCTCTTTCTTGGGTAGCACATTCTCTAAAATGCCTATTTTCCAGTCACAGTTCCCATTCCACTCTCTCTCTTTCATGCTTCCATTATCTGGTCTGACAACATGCACCAGTTGTTCAGGTTCCTGTATTGTGTTGCCCAGGCTCCTGGCATTTGTGTACTCCCATTCCAGTTGCTTCTCCCTGGTGTTCATTATCTCAGGCCTCCTTAAGCACAGTCTTTGCATGAAGTGTCACCTTTCAGATGACATCAGTGTTGTTCCCTACAGAAATGTACTGGAGTGCTTTGGGGCACGCTGACCTCTCAAGGCTCCTCCCAGCACCTTGTTGCTGTGTTCCTCTCCTTTGAAGTTCCTTCTGTTTCCTGCCTGCTGGCTGTCTGCCTCATTTCCAGCCCCTTTCCTAATCTCTGTGTAACTGTTTCCCTCTCCTTTTTGTATTAGCTCTGGTTTCCCACCATGCATCCTTTTGTGCCACTTTCTGTCTCAGGATATTTCTGAAACTACTCACATCTTCCTTTGTGCCAAGGAGCTGGTCTTAACACCACACCCTGACCAGGGCAAGAGACCTAATGTGTCCTCTTACTTATTTCCTCCATGTTTCTGAAGCTTCCTCCTCTCACCCATCCACTCCCTTCCTCTCAGTTCATTTTGAACAAACCTATGACTTTGCACAGCTCACCAACTCCAGGATTTTCCTGCAAGTTCTGCATCTTCCACTCTGCTTTATTCCTCTATAGGAGGGTCTTCAATTCACCCTAATACCATCTGCAACTCTGTTATCCTTTCCTGCACAGACCCTTGTTCCGTGCCAGGTCTCCCCCCTGTATCACTGTTCCCCATCACTACTCATATTTTCTTGCAGAATATCAACTTTTTACAACTGAAATAGGAGAATGAGCAGGGCTGTATCATTTTGTTGGAATGTGTTAATGGTTACCACCAACTGTTTTTTAATCTCTCTAAGATAATTGCTGGTGCTAACCAAATTCTGTTTTCTCCACTTTCATCAGTCAATAAATAACTCTACCAATACCCAAATTGTTCCCTGAAATCATGCAACTGGGTGTGACATTCAAACACTGCTGCTTTACCTTGCAGCAACCAATTGCCACTGACTTGTAAGTGCAGTCATGTGCTGAAACAATGACCTTGCACTCAGAGCTATCTGAATTTAATCCTGCAAAGCTGATGCTTCTCACTTCCAGAGCCATAGCGAGGGAGTCACTGCAGATAAAAACGCAGGGCTGGAATTCCCTGCCAGTTACTGAAACTACTGGCACTAGCTGACCTGGTTGCAATACTCTTTCAAGCTGTCCCAGGAGAGAAGCCATCTGACTGGGACTGTGCTCCTCTGGCACAATGGTTCGCATGACGATGCACATGTTTGGAGTAGATCTGCAAAGCTACTCTTGCATAGAAGTCTCCAAAGAGCCCATAAACATAACTAAAATAAGCCATGGCAAGTATCACTAGCAGCTGTAAGGCACTGTGCTACTTCAGCAAAAAATATATAAAGGGTTTTTGTTTTCTACATTAAAATTTTATATTTAACTCCAAGAGTTTAGATCTGTTTATCCATCGAGACAAGAGAGGATCCCAGCTCAGAGCAAGAATGAGAGGAGGCAAATCTGCCAGCATGGCCAGGGAGGCCCCTTGATTCTCAAAATCTGAAATGTTTCTGTGAAGGGATTTGCAGTATTTTAACTACATCTGTTGAAATAGCATGAGGAGGCAGTATCATGTTTTCAGTGGATTCAGAAGCAGTTCCAGTCAATGAGTCTCCCTGCACCGCTGCAGAACACCTCTTTGGGTGTACCAATAAAGCTGGCTATGGAACTGTGCATTGTGGCCCAGCTCCTCAACACACACCGTGGGGACAGGAACTTCCTGAACTAGTTTCACTGCTGAAAATGGATATATTGAACCACACCCTTGTTTAAACTGATGCAATGTTTTCACGTAAAGTCCAACCTAGAGGACTGCTGCTCCTGGTGCAAGTGAAACTCTCTAGAGCCGAGAGAGCTGCAAGCTCAGCTACTGAAACAAAAAGGGACTTGTCAATTCCTGGTGTGCACACAAAACATTTCATTAAGAAGCTGTTCCAGAAAAAAGACACAGATAATAAGGTGTAATTATCAGCATTAAGGAAATCACAGGTATGTGGCTGAGGCTCCGGTCAGCAGTTCAGAGATGTTACACATCCTTTTCTGGACTTCCTCTAAAGGCACATGGTGCAGTTTTGCTGTTACAGATGTAGAGCTTGTACACAAAACTTGTGTAACCACGCACCACTTGCGTAAGATTAATTCCATATCGTCTTGGCCGTCACTGACTTTGGCTTCACAGTGCCTGTCATGTGCATAGCGTGTACAACTTGGATGCTGTTGCAAAAGGGCATTGGATGCTAAACAAGAACGGCAGCAGCTGCAGAAAGGTTGCAACGAATTGTTCCACGTGTACTTGAGAGAAGCAACGATTTTTTTACATCTGAAGAGGGTTAGTTTTAAACAGAAAGGCTGTGAAGGAAGTTTCGCAAGCTGAACTGAATTCAGCCAGTGTGGAGCCGGAGCTAAATCTTGTGAAACCAGGTAGAAGCGAGGCTTGGAGCAGACTACGGTGGCGCCCTGCTCACAGACTCAACTCGTGGGCACGAGTGTAGCGGCAG
>NW_010208444.1:48356-48706 GCF_000695765.1 Mesitornis unicolor | reverse complement strand
ATGAGACACCAGAGAAGCCAAGCAGGAGGCAGCGAGCCCCCAGGGAGGCGATTTCAGCCGCTGGTTTGGGTGGAGAAAAGACCAAAAAAAGGGAAATAAAAGCCTAAAAAAGGCTGAAATCTCCCCATCGCTCTCTGTGCTGACGGTGGGGGAAAGGAAGATGGCAAAAAAAATCCCCTATTAAATATATTTCATTTGCTGATCAAAAGGCAAACGATGCTGCAGGTGAGGAGGGCGCGGGGTTTGTGAGGGTGTTCAGTGGCTGAAAATTCTGCAAAATCCACGCAGGTTTTCCCTCTCCGGGTGCATTTTTGGGGCAGCTGCCTCCTGCCTGGGGGCCTCCAGGCCCC
>NW_010208444.1:36917-48345 GCF_000695765.1 Mesitornis unicolor | reverse complement strand
GCCCCAGCGCCAGCATTTTGGGCTCTGCGGCAGCTTGGGCTCCTTTGGGCGCCTTCCAAAGAGGCCGAGATGAGGGAAAAAATAGGAAAAATCCCTGCGTGGAAATGCTGGGGTAGGGGGCGGTGGGCGCTGGGTGGGTTTGTGCAGGGATGGAGGTGCAGGGAGGACATGGGGTGGGTGCAGGGAGACCCTTGCAGAGTTTGCTTTTGTATGGGAGAACATCACAGGCCTGGTTTTGCTTTTGCATGGGGGGAACATCTCTGTCTTGGCTTTGAACATAAGAACATCCCCAGCTTAGCTTTGCACCTCAGGAACATCTCCATCTTGGTTTTGCCCTTGCATCTCAGGAGCATCCCCACTGTTTTTGCACTGGGGGAAGACCCCAGCCTTGGTTTTGCTTTTGCATGGGGGAAGCATCCATGTTGCAGCTTCGCTCTTGAACCATTGAAGCATCCCCATCCCAGTTGCACTTTTACACTGGGGGAACACCCTTCCCTTGGCTTTGCTTTGACACCATTGGAGCATCTCCCTTCTGAGGAGCGGCTGAGGGAGCTGGGGCTCTTTAGTTTGCAGAAGAGGAGACTGAGGGGAGACCTCATTCATGGTTATAAATATTTAAAGGGTGAGTGTCACGAGGATGGAGCCAGGCTCTTCTCGGTGACAAACAATGATAGGACAAGGGGTAACGGACACAAACTGGAACACAGGAGGTTCCACTTCAATTGGAGAAGAAACTTCTTCTCAGTGAGGGTGACAGAGCCCTGGCCCAGGCTGCCCAGAGAGGTTGTGGAGTCTCCTTCTCTGCAGACATTCAAAACCCGCCTGGACGCCTTCCTGTGTAACCTCATGTGGGTGTTCCTGCTCCGGCAGGGGGATTGGACTGGGTGAGCTTTGGAGGTCCCTTCCAATCCCTAATGGTCTGGGATTCTGTGATTCTGTGATTCTGCGATCTCCACCTTGGCTTTGCTTTTGCACCATTGCTGCATCTCCATCTCAGCTTTGCTTTTCCACTACTGGAGCATCCCTGTCTTGCTTTTGCTCTTGCACCACTGGACCATCCCTACATTGGCTTTGTCTTTGCACCAGGGAAGCATCCCCATCTCATCATTGCTCTTGCACCATCAGAGCCATCCCCATCCCAGCTACACCTCTGCATTGGGGAAGACTTTGCCTTGGCTTTGCTTTGGCAGCATGGGAACATCCACCACCAGCAGAACATCCCCACCTTGGCTTTGCTTTTGCACCACTGCAGCATCCCCGTCTTGCTTTTGGTCTTGCACTGTTGGAGCATCCCCATCCCAGCTGCACTTCTGCATTGGGAGAACACCTTTGCCTTGGTTTTGCTTTTGCACCATTGCTGCATTCCCATCTCAGCTTTGCTTTTCCACCACTGGAGCATCCCTGTCTTGGCTTTGTTTTTGCACCAGGGGAGTGTCCCGATCTCATCATTGCTCTTGCACCACTGGAGCCTCCCCACCCCGGCTGCACTTTTGTACTGGGAGAACACCCTTGCTTTGGTTTTGCTTTTGCACCGCTGGTGCATCCCCACCTTGGCTTTGTTTTTCCACCCAACCACCACAGCAAAGCCGAGCAAAAACCGTTTCTGCACCCACTCCGCACCAACCCCTTCACGAGCTCCACCAGGCGACTCTTGACAAGAATCTCCCAGTGATGCCAAAGGGAAAATTGAAAACAAAAAATGGAGAAAAAAATGTGAGGAGAGCACGTTTCTCCTCCTGCTCCATCCCCAGCGGAGCCGGGCGCAGCGGGCGGCTGTAGCTTGGGCGCCTCGGCCTGTTGCGGCTTGTTCCTCACATATTTTCCGGCTGTGTCGGCGCGGAGCTGCTTTCCTTTGGGGCTGCAAAGCAATTACCCCCTCCTCGCGCCCGCGCTTTCGGCGTTCCTGCCCAAATTTCCCTGCTTGCCCCAAGCAGGGTTGGATCCTGTCTCCATCCTAAACCCTGTTTGCAGCTGGGATGGACCCCCTTGCATCGAGCGGGCAGAAGTGCTGGAAAATGTATAAAAACCTGAATAAATGATGGAAAAAAAGAGGCCGACGCGCGCCCCAGCCGCGGCCGCGCAATCGCCCCCGTGTTACCCTGTAATTAACGGCGTGATGAAATCCCAACAGGTTTCGCTCCGCAGAAAGTCCGTCTCGCCTCCCAGTAAACTCTCTCTCTTGCTTTAATTGGCTCTAATTTGCATGAAAACAATTATCGGCCGCGTTTCACCTCTGGAAAGGTTGGGAAAGTTATGGAAATGCCTGGAAGAGAAAAAAAACAGAAAGAAAGAAAGAAATAAAAAAAGGGATTCGTGAATCACCGGCATCGTTCGGCAGCCGCGTTGCATCCAGGGAGAGCCGGAGCTTTTGTGTTTTGGGGTGGAAAGCTTGAAATGGATGGGAATGATTGGGGTTTGTCAGGAGAGGGAGTCAAGGTTTGGTTTTTGGGAGGAAATAGGTGGTCTGGTGCCACGGTGATGGGCTGGGGGCTTGGGGAGTCAGGCCCAAGCATGGCCAAAGCGGGTTGGGATGAATCAACCTGGAGGAAAAATGTTCCTTTAATCCCCACTGCACCTTAAAGGGGAGAAATTGGGGTGGAAAAGCCTAAAATCAGGGGTCACCCGGGTGCCTTGGGTGCCCAATACCAGCGGGTGCATCCCCAGCCCTGCTGCCCCCTCCAAATACAGGCGCAATGCTTGCAATCAAAGCAGATTTTTGCATATTTTTTTATCTTGCTTGCATTTTAAAGCCAAAAAAAACACTGAGGGGGTGGAAAAATTCCCCTTTGCGCATCCCATTGGCCTCTGATGGGATTTTGGGGGCTCGGGGAGGGCGCCCATGGGAGCTCGGCCACGTGGCAGCGTTTCGGCGAGCGCCGTAAATCACGGCCGGCTGCCGAGCGGGGAAAAGTGGAGGCAAAAACCCCCACGGTGGCTGCGGGCGGAGCCGCGAGGAAAAAACCCCCACGGTGGCTGCGGTCGGAGCCGCCTCTCGCTCGAGGTCCTCAGGGATGGGGATGCCTTGGGGTGCCCCACACGCCCCCAGGTTGGGGACACATAAGGGACACCACCCCCTGCTTTGCACGGCTTTTGGGTGGTGTTGCATGGATGGTGCAGACAAGCACCCACCCAAAAAGGTTTGGGTTTTTTTGCTGGAGGGGGTGGTATTTTGGAACCTCTCGTTAAATCCCAGTGTTTTCTTCGGCTCTGAAATTGGGAGCATCCCAAATAATGCGCAGCATGGTGGATCTTGCTATGCGTGCTGCGGTCACTAGATGGGGAGATAACAGCTTCGCATGAGCGTGGAGCCGCTGCCTGCTCCTGCCTGGCTGCCAGAGCTCTCCCAGCACCGGGAACTGGCATTTCCAGCCGAGAACTGGGATTTCCAGCCAGGAACTGGGGAGGGATGAGTGCTGGAGATGCGCTGATGCGATGGGCACCCATCGAGCCACATCCTGGGATATTCAGGTCCATTGAGAGGGGGGTTGTGGTCCAAGGTTTGTCCTGGCTCCGTGGCCACCTGGGTCCTGTGGCTTTTGGGGATGATGAGGATCCTCCCAGTCCCTAAAAGCCTGACCCACAACCAAAATCCAACGGGAGAAGCTGTAGGAGATGCAATGGGTGCTCTGTCGGTGCCACGTCCTTCTTCCCCAGGAGGTGAAGAGGATGGCAAAGCCACTGCCCAGCATCTTAACAGGCTGCTTGAATCCAGCATCCCCCCACACCCTCCTCATCCCTACCTCCCCCCTCCTGCGAGCCACAAGGGTCCCCAATTCGAGCCACTGAGCCCTCCCAGCTCCCTGCCACCCGGAAAGCAGCAAATCCTTGGCGCTGAGCAAGCGGCTGGAGCTGTATCTTCCCGGTGCCGCCAGAGTCCTCTCTATCTCGCCTCCCCAGGCATGAGTTATAATGTGCAATAAAAAAGAAAATCAGCGCATTGATGCCAGTTAGTGTGACTAATCCAAGACCCAGCCTATTAACTGGTGAGTGGAGCATCCGTCTTGGCTCTCATTAGAAACTCAGCCAACTACCCAGGGATAAATCTTTCAGCGCGTGGGGGAGTGTGGCGCGGTGGTCAGAGCATCCAGGTTACCAGGGTTGTGCTCCTGGACCTGGAGATTTGAGGAAATCAAAGTGTGTTTGGGTTCTGGTTGTTAACTGGGGGATGTAGAGGTGTGGAGCAGGGCGCCTGGGTCCTGTGCCCAGCTTTGGGATGGGAATGGCGGTGCTGGGATGTTGCAATGGGGGACAAGGAAGTAGGAAGAGATCCTGGAGCATCCCATGCAGATGGAGGTGGGGAAAGGAAACTGAGGCATAGAGCACTTTAGTGCTCAGGCAGCACTGGATAGCATCCCCTTGCCAATGGCCTCCCATCACCAACAGCATCCCGTCACCAATGGAAGTCCAGCACCAACAACATCCCATTGCTGACAGCATCCCAGCACCAACAGCATCCCATTGCTGACAGCGTCCCAGCACCAACAGCATCCCAGCACCAACAGCATCCCATTGCTGACAGCATCCCAGTATCAACAGCATGCAGCACTAACAGCATCGCAGCACCAACAGCATCCCAGCACCAACAGCATCCCATTGCTGACAGCATCCCAGTATCAACAGCATGCAGCACTAACAGCATCCCAGCACCAACAGCATCCCAGCACCAACAGCATCCCATTGCTGACAGCATCCCAGTATCAACAGCATGCAGCACTAACAGCATCCCATCGCCAACAGCAACTCAGCACCAAAGCATCCCAGCATCAACAGCATCCCAGCACCAATGGGAGTCCATTGCCTATAGCATCCCATTGCCAACAGCACCCCATTACCATCAGCACCCCATCACCAACAGCACCCCACCATCAGCACCCCATCACCAACAGCATCCCATCATCAAGAGCATCCCATGGCCAACAGCCTCCTCCACCCTTCCCTGAAGGACGCAGCGGCTCTGCTGCGTTGCTGCCGCTCCTGCACGTGCCGTTATTTGCTTTATCCTCAGCTCTCTCCATTAATCTCGGCGTGATTTACGGGGACGTGTTATTTATCTTTTTCTCCCTCCTTCGCCAGGCTGGACTGGAAGGTCCACACCTTTTTATAGCGCAATAAAGGCCACACAATGAAGAGGATTTCGTGAGGTTTTCCAGCTGTGGGGGTGCAAGGGGATGTGGCAGGAGGTGAATCGGGGACCTGGGACACCGAGGCCACCCAAAGGCTTGCAGACAGAGGCTTAACCCATCCAAATCACCTCCTGGAGGTGTGTGGTGGCATCTTGCAGAAGACAGTGGCTGGCCACAAGAGATGTGAGTCCTTGTGCCTCAGTTTCCCTCCCGACCCTATGCATTTGGGCATTACAGCTTTACCAATGGGCTCATGCCTCCACACACAGGTCCATGCAGTAGGGAGACCTCTCAGCCCAGCGATGACCATGGTGGCGTGGCCACTCCCTTGAACTCCAAATTCTCCCACAACCCCTTCCTCCCTGCAAAGCTCTGCCTCCAGACCCCACCTTTGTCTTGAATTTCAAATAAAAACCCATTACATTCGCTTCCAGCCCAGCCGTGGCGCAGCCGCTGGCTTCCAGATGACCGGCGCTTTACGGGAATCCCTCCCTATTAAGCTGCCAACGCTGCATTGGCCAAGGGCGTTGATTTAAAAGCGCCTTATGCCTGCTTAACATAAAGCGATCGCCTACCGACTTAAGCGAAATCAATAGAAAGCAGGTTCGGATCAATCTGAAAATACCCAGATGCAGGGCTCGGGTGCTATAAATCGATATCAAAATCAGACGTGGAATTAAACAGTTGCAATCTGGAGGGGAGGTGGGGAATTGAGATTTTTCCTGTGTGTTGCTGAGTACGGCCGAGGGACTGGCTGAGGAGCACGGATGCGGCTGTGGGGTCTGAAGGCCAATGCAGGGCAGCAGGAGGTGGAAAGGGACCTCTGGTCCCTCTGTGCTAACTAGGAGACAAACCTGGGCTCCTGTGGAGGGTCTTTGGGGTGTCATGATGGGACTACTGAGGTTGCAGGGACCAGCAGCATTGGCTGGAAGGGACCCTGAAGAACTCTTGGCCAACCTTGGAGATGACCAAGGCTTGAAGACCTCAAGGACTGAGATGCCATGGATGGAGATTGTCCACTTGCCCCGGGGCTTTTCCACCTCCTTATCCCATGCAAGCAGAGAGCTGGGCTGGAGTCAATGGAGAGTGTGAGGACATTCATGGTGTGATGTGGCTTCAATGTCACCCCAATGGGACAAGTTGGAAGATACCCTTGGCTAGAAACCACTGCTAAAGATCAGAGAGGTGAGAACCAGCTAACACATCTTGGGCTTGGATAACGTCCTCTTCTCTCCATCCTGGAGCAGACCCCACTGTTGATCTTGACTTGGCCAATTTTGGGACGTTTTCTGGCTCACCTGCACCTCGTGGCAGACACGGAGTCAGCATCTTGCTGCCTGCCACCAGACCTCCTCCTGGAGGACCTCAATATTTTTGGAAGCAAGTCACAAAATCCCAGGCGTGGAGGTGTTTTTACAACCTCCCCCCACTCCCACCCACGGCTGCGGCTGGGGCCGGCGTGGAGCGGTGTCCCCGCGGGAAGCTGGCCCTCACCTCTTGGCCGGGGCTCATCTGGCGTTGCTGTGTGTGAGTAGTGGCCTTGTCAAGGAGCTGGAGCGTCTCCAACCTGATGTTTTTCATTTCGCTGTCAGCTCCTTGCCAGCATCCGGCCTCCTTGGCTCTCTGACAGCAGTTGACTGCAGGGGGGAGCATCCATCGGGTGGGAGTGACCTGCCAGAGCGGGTGGTGGTATCATCCACGCTGCTGAGCACCTCCCAGCCCGGGTTACCTCACTGATTGGTTTCCCTCATGTGCCCTTCTTTGATGTTTTTTGCAGAAATATTCCTCAGGCAGGCTCTGGAGGTTGAGTTGTGGTTCCTGGATGGTCCCAGAGCACCTCTACAACCACAGAGGACGTGCATAGCTCTGGGCATGGTGCGCATGTGGTGGGACCAACACATACTGGGGTCATTGTTGCACCCCACATGTGGTCACCTTTGGGTGATCCTGGCTGCTCTTCCCTGCACCAAACTCAATGTTGGAGTCAACTCAATGGTGTTGACTTGATGGCCACACGCCTGGACGTGTTCCTGGGTGATGTCCTCTGGGTGATCCTGCTCTAGCGGAGGATTGGGCTGGATGAGCTCCAGAAGTCCCTTCAAGTCGTGCTGTGATTCAGATTTGGTGACCTGAGGACCCCATAGGAATTGTAATAGCTCCCCGATGATGGGGACACATCCCAGCTCCCCAGCGCAAAGCCCTGGTCCTCAACCTCAGCCAAAGAGCAGCCTGGCCGAGCGCCCACATCTCCCACCTCGTTAACGTCAAGGGGAATTGATGGTGCTTTGGTATCGCCCCAAATGCCTTGACCTTGGAGAACCGGCCATTTCACATGGACTTAACGGATAAAACGACGCTGGAGCATTGGCCGGGTGCGGATGGCCTTATCACTTCTGCAGGCTGCTGTGTCTGGGGCTATTACAGTAGCACACTGTGCCACGATCGCTTTATAAGGATGGATGGTTAGATAGAGATAATAAAGCCCAAGAGCATTAAATCTTTGCGAGACACTGGCCGCACTGCCTCATCCGCCAGGCTGAAAAGGCTATATATGTTTTTCATAATTTGTAATTACTTTTTTACAGTTCTCCCTCATAACTCTGTCCATCATCTGGGTCAAAATATACAATGTGTGTGGGAGGAAGAGTCATAAAAACGTGAAAACAAACAGTTTGTCTTCGGGGAGATTAACGCACAGTTAAAAGTCCCATTTTAACACCCTCTCCATGCCATCAGCCAATTAGCCGATATAATGGGCTCCACTTGATATTTTCACTTTATTTTCTTTCGCAACGATACCAACGCGCTTAATTGCCAACACATGATCCCTAATTGGCGGTGGTGTCATCTCCGAGGTATGCGGCTTTTATGCAAGAGAGCAGCGATTTTGGGGCTAATCCGGAGGGAATTGGGCAAGGGAATTCTCTCTGAAATTCATCCACTGGAAAAAGAAATGATCCTGGGTGGAAAAAGGAGGATCCTGACTGGTGGATGGGGCAGCGCTGGGTTCCTGGGAAGCGACTGTGGAGTTTGTGTGGATTCTCTGATGTCTACAAAGGGTTGAGGGTCCTCCTCTGGGGGTCTCTGCTCTGCCAACTCGATGAAATTTGGCAGATCTGAGCGTCATTGCCTAACCCTGTTGGCATTGGCCTCCAGGTTGAAAGTTATTGGGTGAAACACACTCACGTGCAAAGAGCGATGACAGAAATTGCCGTTTTTGTACTCCCTTGCCGTTTCCCCTTTTCTACTTTTAAAATAAATGACGTTAGAATTGTCTCTTAAAAAAAATGAACCCCAAAACCCAACCCAGCAGCCCTCCTGCCCCTCCTCCTTCTGAATCTCTTAAAAATATTGCAACTGGTTTCCAAACATCCCATTCATGGGAGCTGGAAAGGGGCCACATTTGGCTCCGATGGAGCCGTGTCTTTTCTTGGCTGCAGATGGCGAGATCTGGGGGCAAAATATCCTGTGTTTCATTTCTCTGCTGGCTGGAAAGGGACGCTGGGCTGGAGGGATGGGGGTAGGGAATGATTTTTGCCCCAAGAGAGGAAGCCAAAAACCATAACTCCTCATGAAAGAGATATTTTTGGAAAGTTTGCCTCGGTTGGTGGTGCTGGAATGCGGCTCCTCGCCGCGAGTGACAAGGAGGAATTATGCTGGGACAGAAAATGGCCTTTCTTCGCCTTCCTGCCCAAATACACCAGGGCTGACACCCAATATCATTGAGGTTTTTTTTCTGGCTGCATTTCCCAGGGCGCTCCCAGCCGCTTCCCACCCCTGCGGCTGCAGGCGATGGATTTGCTCGGGGACGGCATCATCCCTCCCAGATGTCCCATCCCATGTTGGCCTTGCACAATAACCACCCTTCTCCCCCCAGTTTTCCCCTCCAGCCCCACAGCCCTTCTCTACCCATGGAGAACCCCTTGCTTCAATAGATGGGGCCACCGACAGAGCTTTTCCACCCTCGATTCTCTTCCCAGGGTCTTTCTGTTACAAATTTATTTATTTGCTTTAGATTAACTCATCTGAACAGAAAAGCAGTCCTGGAGCAGCAGAGATCCAGGGGTTTTTTTCTCTTAAAAAATAAAATTTGGCTGCTGGGAGGGGTTGGGTCCTCACCCTGAGCAGCACAGGGCCCCAGAACTACATTTGGGGGTACTGGGGTGGGGAGAAATTGTTCTGAGGACCCTCTGGGGGGTGTTGTGGTCCTCAGGCATCCCCGTGGCTGGTGGTTTTGGGGTCCTGGCTGGTTTCTACCCCTCATGATCTTTAAAAAGGCATTTTGGGAACTGCCTGGAGTGGTGCTGGAGGGGGTTTATCCCTGATGGACGGCTGGGGTTTATCCCTGATGGACGGCTGGGGTTACCCCTGTGAGGGAGGCAGAGCGTGCGGGGTTTGTAGCTTGGAAAAAAAAAGAGGAAAAAATGCAAATGGGAAGGGAAAAGGGGAGGAGGGAGGGAAGAGAAAAAAACCCAAACAATTAGGAAAATGAAAGCAACTGATGACTAAATCGCTTCGGTTCAACATCTGCACAGTGTTACGGCCACGGTGCTGTCTTCAAACCAGACACGCTGCTCAGCTTCTCCTCCCCCGGCTGTGGGAGCCCTCCACACTCTACCGAAACCAGCAGCTTTTCTAAATTATAAATAGCAGCTGAGAGGTCCTGGATGGGAACTCGCCCGACTTAACACTCCTCTATTTAGACCAAGTTTTGGCAGCTCCCATGAATGGGAATTAAGCTTGAGCCCCCAGCATCCTGGGTGTCCCAATCCTGACCCAGGTGGCAGGAGATGAGGATCCGGAGCTGGGGATTGGGTTGAGTTTCCCTCTCAGCACCTTGGTGGCACCTCTGGCTACCCACACCATGATCCACGGTGGGGTTTCATTGTCTTCAATGGCAGAAGCTCCCCACAAAGCCATGGGCAAAGGCATATTTTGGGGTAACTCTTCTTTCTCTTCACCGCTGCTGGATAATTTGGGGGGCTGTGGATCAAATGACCACCTTGATGGCTCCTGAGACTCAACCTGGGCTGAAATCAGGGCTGGTGACAGGTGAAATCCCACCGACAACACCACGCTTTGGTCCAACTGGATGGATTTTGGGCTGCTCATTCACAACAGGCTCCCCTGCAGCACCCGTGCTCCCACCTTCAAGGGAAAACCAACCCCACCTGCATCCCACTGGGATTTTGGAAGGGAAGGGCTGCAGGGTGCCCTTGCTTGAGGCAGGGATGCTCTGTGGCCAAGCAGCCACAGGACGAGCCAAGAAGCTGTTTCTATCCAACAACACGAAATCTGGCAACGGCTCCGTCTACGCAAAACACTGCAACTTGGCCACCAGGCTGTTTTCCATCCTCGGGTTATTTCTCCAGCTCGGTTCGTGTTTATAGTGGATTAACCTGCTGCGAGGAGCCTAGGTATTATTTATGGCTAATTATTGGCATTTGGCTGGCTGGGAGGATTGCAGGAATACGACACCGTGGTGCTTACACGGCTTGTTCCAAACTGCGCTCGGCTCCTCCGTCTGCACGTTTACGATGCCAGCTCACGTTATTTTCATTACCCCCTTCCCGCTAATAAACGTTTTGGTTGAACCAGACTTGAGAAGAGGAAAAATCCTTTCACAGAAGATGTTTTGGTGGCTTTCCAAAGAGCCATTGTCAAGAAATCAAGGGCGCAGCCGTACTCCGGGATGTAAGTTCAGCTGCGGTGGATTCGCCGCATTTGCATCGTATTAACTCCGGCTGCTGGCTGCCAAACGGCTTGCTCTTTGCATCTGAAAATAATAAGGCTGGGGGAATAATAGTCCTAAAGTGAATTTTTCAAAGCATCTTTTAAAAATGCCAAGGCCAGGCTCGTGTTTACACTCAAGGCTTTCTGCACTGTCGGGAGACGCCGCCTGCTTCAAAGGCAGGAAAAGAAAATATCTTTGGGTCAGAGCTTGACCTGGAGGGTTTGTGGAAAGGAGATGAGCTAAAGGTGACGTCCTGCAGATGGCAGCCCCGGGACAAGCTGGAAGGGGTTAAATTCCAAAAGATGGGATGGTTTTACAAACTGGTGGTCAAATGGATTGCTGAAATGGCAGTGTCTTCTTCTGCCTGGGTGGAAAACATGTCCTTTTTGGCAGGGAGAACAAGAAAAAGGTGGTTCAGCCCTTGGGCTGGCAGTGAGTCAGCACCAGGCAGCTCCAACACAGCTGCCTCCGAAATCCCCAAATCCTGCCCCAAAACACGGAGCGGTGCTCTGGGAGAGGTGTTCTGCCAATGTGACATTGGGTGATCCAAGGGGAAAAGGCAGAAGCAGTG
>NW_010208444.1:276-36886 GCF_000695765.1 Mesitornis unicolor | reverse complement strand
GAAAGAGGCTGAGCCTGGAACTGGTTTTGAACTGGTTTTTGAGCATGGCAGCTGGGGAGATGCTGCCCATGGGCCTGTGTGGTGGCAAGGAGAGGCAGCAGCAAGAGGTTTGTTGGCTACCATCCTTAGGAGCTGGCTCTGCTATACCCACAGCTCCAGCTGGGCACTTTTTCACCATTCATTTTGGGTAAGAAAATGCCTCTTTGCGACACGTCTCTTTGGATGTGACCTCTCCAACCAAAGGAAAAGCTGCACAACCCTACAAGCCTCCAGAGAATCCACATCAGGGAAAGACATTGGGATACAGGGGACTGAGCAGGGGAGGATTTTTTGGGGATGGGTGGGACCACGCTGCTCCCACAACTTCGCCATCGCCCATTCAACTCAGTGGAGGTGACATTTTCATCCCAAATGGAGCCGGACGCGTCCCATCGCTGTCGGGGATGAGGGTGTCACGGCAGCAATGCATCTCCCAAATTATTTTTAACCACTCTGGGTTGAAAACCCAGCCTAAAGACCCCAGTGGAGCAACTAAACCCTTCGTGTGATGCTCAACTCCCAGCCCTGAAGCACCTCGAGACCCACGCTCCCTAGAAAAGCTGCGGATGGACGCGAAGGGTGTGTTTTCTAAATGGAAAAAAAAAAAAGGCAGGTTTTAAAGCAATGTAATTATCCAGCCCTAAGTCCTGGTGGCTCCTCAAGCTCTGTTTTCCTGTAGCACCTCCAAATATGACAGCGTTGAGCCTTAAAAAAGCTTTTCAGGGAATGTCCTCTCGTGGTGGCCACCAAACCAAGGATTTTCTGGAAGTCCAAGGGGCATCCCCCAGCTCAATGGGCTGCATCCATTGGGTGCTGGGATGCTTTTCCCCGTTTATCCCACGTATTTCCCATTTCTCCCCAGTTGCATCGCTTGCCTGGAGAAGATCTTTGGGACCAGGTTTTCCCAAGCTCCATGAAAGGAACAACCCAATGACATCCAAGTCCACACTCGCCTCTGGCAGAAGCTGCTTTTTGGTTCCCCACGTATCACCATAACCAAATACTTCATTGCTGCTCCTCGCTGAGCGCTTTTTATTTATTTCTTCAAAATCTTAAATAAACCTGTTTTTTAAAAGTACCCCTGGAACAAGGGAAATGTATTATTATGGTAATTGTCTCGTGCTAATTATACTTATTACTGTAATAACCGTTTTGTTGTCACACAAATAAAGTGGATTACATCATTTGTAAGTGCCAGAGGCAAAGCGATGGCTCTGGAGCAGCGAGCAGGCGAGTTCTGCGGGTTTTCTCCTTGGGCTTGGGTGAGACGATGCCCAACAAAGGCACCTCCAGTTTGGGATCCATGCGGATCCAGTTGGGATCTGTTGGATGGGGAGGATAGGGCCTTGGTGGGTGTGAATCTGGTCGTGGGGACATTGAGAGGTAGGTGATGGAGGTGAGATGAGAAGTCGGTGATGGAGGTGAGATGAGAGGTGGGTAATGGAGGTGAGATGAGAGGTGGATGATGAAGGTGAGATGAGAGGTGGGTGATGGAGGCAGGATGAGAGGTGGGTGATGGAGGTGAGATGAGAGGTGGGTGATGGAGGCAGGATGAGAGGTGGGTGATGGAGGCGAGATGGGAAGTGGATGATGGAGGCGAGATGGGAAATGGGTGATGGAGGCGAGATGAGAAATGGGTGATGGAGGCAGGATGAGAGGTGGGTGATGAAGGCAGGATGAAGGGAGCTGTCGTTGCTCCAGCATCACCTTCCCATTGGCCTTGGTCACCTCCCTCATCCCATCAGCCACGGGATTTGGGTCTTGGGGTGCAAGTTTTGCCCATTTGCCTTCAACTCTGCACCCACAACCACTCACCCGTCCCCCAACACAACCCCATATCATCTCCCCTTTCATTTCACCCTTCTCCTTCCATCACCTACATAAAAAACCACCAGCCCCCGCTAACCAGCTCCTCATTTTCCGGCGTATTCACTAAAAGCAGGTGTTTTGTCTTTTTTTCCTGTGTGCGTGCACGTGCGCTTGTGTCTCTCGCCTCCTCTCTCGCGCTGATGGGCCCCTGGAGCTTATTTTACACGAAAGCAACACAGGTTGATGTATTTTTAAATGGCTTGATTTTATCACCCTGCTTAATGATTTGTCGCGTTATTTATTAGACAGTGTGATATCCAGAGGGATTCATCGCATTAACGTATAAATAATGTGGCAAATAGTTCAATAGAGCCATAAAAAAGGGGATTTAGAAATAAATTGACCTATGTTTGCTACATGTAAACGAAGGTGGTGAATGATAATGTGTGTCATGCCCTTAAACGTGAAAAATGGGGGGCCAGGAATAAATCAGAAAGTTTCTTTAGTGGGTAAAACTGACGAGCGGGAATAAAAATCCCAAACTCTTGGGGTTTTTACCCATTTTGTGTTCCCTGCGTGAAGGCCCGGGGAGATGTGTCCGTGCCGGGAGGTTTGCAGCAGCCGAACGCTGCGCTCGCCGCCACCATAAATAAGACCCCGCGTCCTTATCGACACCCTGCAACGCTGATTAAAGCAATAACCCGGCCTCTCCACGTTCCCACGCTGAGTTACGAGTTCACGATATCGCCTGATGTTGGGCAATAATTATTTTTTAAGAGGTTTTTCCCATCCCTTGAAAAAAAACCTCTTGCCACTGAGCTTCTCCTTCTGCCGAGGAGGACAAATCCAGCCCAAATCCTCCAAATCTACCGGGCCACCGGCCCCAACCCGCGCCCAGCTTTGGCACCGCCGCTTGCCAAAAAGATATCTGATCTTGGCGGCGGTGCCAAACGATTTTATACCGCAGCTGTAAGACAGATCGCTATTTTTATATATATTTACCCCCCCCTCCTCGTTTACAACGTGCTACGCTTTAATTATTTAACACCGTGGGGGTACGCGAGATGACACAGACGGGTGCGTTGGAGGGCGCGCCAAGGCGGGTGATGGATGGGCTCGGTGAAGGACGATTGGCGGTGCCAAAAGGAAAAGGGAATTTTCCTACTGGTGTGGCAGGAGGGTGGGAGGGAAGAGGGGGGCACCCCCAGGAGGGTCTCAGCACCCCAAAACCTCTTGGTTGTTGGCACTGGCGCGACCTGGACCATGTGCAACAGCCGGGGCAGTTGCAGATGTTGGAGCAATTCGCTTTGAAACGTTGAGGTTTGCAAACTCCAGGCTCTGTTTCTGAAGTTTTACCATCCCCTGGGTTCCTGGTTTCAATGGCCTTGCCTCAGCTTCCCCTGCTCACAAACCCACTGCTGGAGGGCACCAGGATAAGAAGAAATAAATATTATTCACACTTCAGAGGAGCTTAAGAGTTGAGCAACTTAATTTGCTCCTTTTTCCACCAAAACCAGCTCTGTGGGGTGGTTATTGTCTCCCAGCCGCGTTTTTGGGTCTTGCTGGAGTTAACCCCAGCAGCAAACTCCTTCCTCCCCCGTCTTTGGCATCCTCTGTGCTGTATTTATTAACCTTGTGCACGGGATGGGTTTTCCAGCAGGTAAATGCATCCCCTAGACAAATATTTCTTTCCTTCTCCCCCTCCGGCTCCGTCCAGCGCTCGAAGAAAAACAACCCTGAACAGCCAAACCTTCCCAAAACCTGGAAACGGCTCTGAGATCCCTTCCCGGAGAAGGAGGACGGGATCTTCCAGCTTCCTTCACCAGGAATAAACGCTCATTTTAGTGGCCAATTTGATTCACTTTTCAAGGAACAGGTTTTCATGCTTTGTGCATTTATTTCCTAATTTTATTATGCCATTTAATTAGATCATGCACATTGGTTTTATTGTTAAAACATGTCCTTGTTTTCTTTATAACTGGATTTCATGGCACTACAGGGACATTTAGGAAAATATCACATTCCAGCATCGACCGTCGAAATCAGACCTAGATCTGAACGGAGCTGCCGGGTCGTAAATCTCGTCACAGATGGAAAAAAGCGGGATATTATTCACAGCGTGCGGAGCGCCAGCGGTTCCAGGAAGGGGACGCACACCCCCTCCGAGCCTTTAAATTACAGCCCGAGGTGGGACGGAGCGAGAAGGACACCGAGAAGTTGTTTGCAGGATCCCTTTTTATGGGCTGACAACGGTCGGGGCTGGCCCCCCGAGATGCCCCATTTCACGGCGCGGCGGATGCTACCGAGCTCTGCCCCCATCCGCTGCTCCCCGCAAGCTCCGACGTTGCCTTTTGAGGTCCTCTCCTGCCGAGGAGCCGTTTCCCACGTCCCTGGCAAACAAAAACCCCATGTGCGACCTAAGCGGGTCGGATTAACGCGGTTTTTAAAGGGGAGTTTGGGAGGATGGGAGCCTTTTCGCGCCGTGGGTCGGAGCAGATGGCTGGAAGAAATGAGGAATGGTTCTGGGAACTTCCCCGGGGATGCCTGAGAAAGGGGGAGAAGAGAAAAGAAAAAAAAAGAAAAAAGAGAGAAATCCAAGAAATCCACACAACTTCAGACACTTGATCAGATGTTTGGAGGTTGACTGCAGGAAACTGAGACTCTGGGGCTTTATCTCCGGGTTCCTGAGGGCTGGGGGCTAGCGGGGGGCTGAAAGGGAGCTGACTGCAAGCAGAAATCAATTAGTGCTGGGGAGAACTTGAGCCGGTTCAGACGGATCCATTTGGAGAAGGCACGCAGCGCGCGGGGCTGGGCCGAGCTGCAAATCATCACCACGGCGAGAGGCACCGGTCGGTCCTGGCCAGGATGGGGCTCGGCAGCCCCATGGCCATAATTCACAGCAGAACAGGGGTCCAGGTTCCATCCTGCTCCCTTTTCCTGGCTGGGGACCATGAGATGCAGGAGCTGCGACCTTTGCTTGCTCCCATTGGGCACCCAAAGGTGATGGGTGCAAGTTGGGGTGGTTACCCTGGGATGATGTGTGAAGGGATGTCCTTGTGGACGCTGAAAGCAGTCCTGAATTGGGTGAGAGGGGTTTTGGGGTGATTGCTGGATGCCAGGGGGGGCTCAGCTTCTTCTCTTCTTTCTCCCCAGCTGCCACCACCCAAGGAGAGCCACCAAAAACACGAGGGCAACCAGGGCTGGTGGATCCAGTGGAGCAAAGCAGGAGACCTGCAGTAGATGCTGGAGGGATGTGGAGGGGAAAGGAGACCCTGGGGAGGTGACTGCTCACCGGGAAAATCCTCAAGGAAAGCAAATCCCCTTTGGAATTCAGATTTGGTCTCCAAGAGAGGGGGTTAACCACAGAGACACATGACTCCATCCATCCCATGCAGACGGGGATGTGGAGGGGAAAGGAGACCCTGGGGAGGTGACTGCTCACCGGGAAAATCCTCAAGGAAAGCAAATCCTCTTTGGAATTCAGATTTGGTCTCCAAGGGAGGAGGTTAACCCCATGCTCTGCCACAGAGACACACGGCTCCATCCACCCCAAGCAGACGGGGAGCACAGTGATCAGCCTAAAGCATGGCTTTCCCTGCAGATCTTTCTCCGAATGGTTCACCATGTCCCCAGGGGTCAAGCCAAGGGCTCTTTTTAAACCCTCAGCCCCATCCCGGTGCCTTTTGCCTCTCAGAGCCTGAAAAAACAGAGCCTGAGCTCAGCCATCGCACGTGGCATCGAGGCCTTTGATCCCTCCTAATACTCTCCACCCCCTGTAACACCCAGGGGGGGTTCATAGCATCCCCCCCGACACGGGACCGTCCTTGCCCTCACCACGGCTGCCGGCTCACACCACGAACAAGCACCCACCAGCACCCACCACCCCCAGGAAGCAGCCCCCAGCCTCGATCGCCGCCTCCTTTTTTCTCTACCCAGCCGGCGGTTTTACAGCCCGGTGTAAACCCAGCGGCTCAGGACGTGTCAGCCCTGATTTATACCCGCATAAACGGCCAGAAAAAAAAAAAAAGAAAAAAGAAATTAAAAAATCAGGTACTGAGCTCCGTTACGCCAACAGTGGCTGAAAGCACCCGCAGCAGCCGGTTCAGCTCCAGCCGGGCTGAATTTGGCCCAACTTGTTTAAAATTCCTTTCTCTGCGCACGAAACCAATTCATTTTTTCTCTATTTTTTTTTTTTCTGGTGAAGTTTAGCCTTGGGGAGATTTATTTCCTTGTTAGCTCAAGATTTTCCTATTAGCCCATCTCAAAGAAACATGGCTGCGTTTTCCCCGGCGCGCCAGCTGTTGTGCGAGACGCAGGTACATATTACAGCCGTCATTAAACGCCCGTCAGTCCTAGCTTGCTAATTACCGTATGAATAGAGAGGAGCACAAACAGCGCCCAGATTGTTCCACCGCCATTCGCAAGGGGAAGCCAAAATAGGAGATGCAGCCATGACGGGCGGGTTTTTGCCTTTCCGAATCCAATCGACAAAGAAATTCGGGTCGGCTTCGGGCGCGGGGGTAGCGCCCTGTGGCATTTTTCAAGATGGTTTTGTAAAAAGGAACAGCACCCCGTGCGTTTCCAGTCTCCCCTCTCCTCCTTCCTCTTTTGGTTGGCTTTAAACATGTAATTTAGCAAAGCAGCACAACCTAAAATGAGGGAGGACAAACATATGGTAAAGTAGATGCGGGGAATATTCCAATAAGCAGTAATATACTGCGAAAGATGTGTCCTGGTTGCAGTCAGCAGGTTTTTTTTCTTTGCAGTAACAGCTCCCTCCTTTGTTGCAGGAAGTCGTGGTTTAGTTTTGCAGGGAAATTATGTTTTCCAAGCATTTTTTGGGGGGCACAAACTAATCGGCATCGCTGTGGCGGGGTCACAAAGAGCCCATCGGCGAGCGGCGGCGTGTTTAGCATCCAGACACCCTTGATTTGCAGCACCTATTACTGCCATTTTATAGACTGGGAAAGGAATAAAAAGCAAAACACAACAAAAGGCTGCACGGAGGTACCAAGGGCTGGTCCTGGGAAAGGGAGAGGTGGAGTTTTGCTCCAAATTTGACCCAAAAATGAGGTGAGAGGCAGCTGACACAGGGGCTCGTGGTGCAGGATTGATGCTGGCAGCAATCCGAAGGCTTCAGCATCCATTTGGGAAGGTCTGGAGGAAGAGGCTGTTTGGATGTGGTTTGGATTTCGCTGCCGCTAAAGCATCCGATGGCTGGGGATGTCCCACGGGGATGTCCCCCAGTGTCCCCCTTCCTGGAGGTGCCACCTCCACCTCATTCGTGTGGACTCTCTGATGTCTAAGGGAGGTTGGTGTAACCATGTGTGAAGGTGAGATGCCAGGGTGTCCTCTGCTCTCCCCAGCTGCCCAAGGGCATGAAACTTATCAGAGTTGAGCACTTTTGGGGTTTCTACCTAACACAACTCATCCCACAGTTTGCAGGGGAGATTTTCCTGATGAAAGCCAAAGTCTGAACTTCACAGCATCCCCCTGGGACCAGCACACCAAGGCTTTAGGATCCAAGAGAGGGTCACTTTTAGGGGTCAAGGGAAGCCAAGTGAGCAGACCTTTAAGAGATGTCTCAACTCTTCCTCTCCCACATCAGAGAGGGAATTTGGACCCGCAGCAAGGGCCATGTCCCTGCTGGAAGATCACCTGGTTGGAAAATACCTTTAAGATCGAGCCCAAGCATAACGTGTCCACCACTGAACCATGTCTCTAAGCACCTCATCTCCCCACCTTTTAAATCCCTCCAGGGCTGGTGACTCCCCCACTTCCCTGGGCAGCCCATTCCAGTGCTTGATAACCATTTCCCCATCATGCGTGATCTAAACCTTCTCAGGCACAAGATGGGGCTGCGGTTGGGTGCGCCCCCAACCAAGGAGCCCCACCAGGATGGCAAACATCTGGAGATGCAGCAGCCGCGGGGATGGACGCAGGAAAGCCGAGAGCCCGACCTCTGCCATGGCGAGGAGGAGCGAGCTCGCAAAGCGCCCGCTCTCAGGCTGCTCAGGTTTTATAGAGCGACCCCGTCCCCTTCCCATCGCGCCAGAAACCCGGCAGCATTCTTGGGATTAACGATTTCCAGACATCCCCGCCTGCCGCCTCAGCTGGAAACCGGGCAGATCTGCAGGAGAATGAGGGGGTTTGGGGGGGTTTGGGGGGACGGACCAAGAAAGCTGCCTATGGAGAAGCGGTGTTGCACCTCCAGTGCCCTCAAATGGAGACACCAAGGATTTCTCTTGAAGATATATCCAGGTCTCGGGCATTTGGGGTGCTCTGGGATGCAGGTGCAAACCCCCCTTGTACCTTTTGCCCTCCCCATCACCCGCCAGCCTTTATTTTTAAGCAGAACTGTGCAACTTTGGTGAATCTTCACGCAGCGAACCCTCAAACCCAGCGTCTCCCGCTACCACACCCCAGCTCTGGACCACTGCAACCACACAAAAATGCTGGGTTTTATTCTTTTCTTCCTTCCCCTCTTTGTTTCTCATCAGCTCCATCTGCCCGGCTCCCCACCTGAAGGCAGCGCCGGGTCCTCTGTGGCATCTCAACGCGTTACCATGGAAACTGTAATATCACAACCCGAGGATGATGGCTCGGAGTGGGAAGGGAACAGCAGGAAACAGTTTCCATGCAAATATCCGTCGCAATAAAAGGCCAATAAATAAACAAGCAAAGGAACTGGGGAGAGTCAAGGAGAAATGGAGGTGGGGGGGGGGGAACGGGAATATAAAATGAAAAAAATGGGCTGCTGGCTCGCTCCTGACGAGGTCGTTACCTGGAGCTTGGCATGCAAATGGGCTTTGTTTTAATTGCTGCTTCAAGAGACACTGGGCAGGGGTAAATGAGAGCCCCTGTGCCCATATCAGCTCTTAAAGGCAATTAGGGCCAGGCCCTAATGAGCTCAGGTGGTGCCAGGGCCATATGGACCAGGGGAGGGGGGTTGGTGGAGTGCAGGGACTCCTTTTGCCCCACATGGGGGCAGGTTTGGGTGCTCTGGGGTGGCCTCACTGACCAAAACCCCCCCAACTTTCCCCCAAAAAGGGCTTGCATGGACCCTCTGGGGCAGCTGGGGGTTTATATATCCTGGAGGGGGCAGCACGGGATTGGCTGGGAACACGGCTGGTAGCATGGGATTGGCTGGAAGCAGAGCCAGATGGCAGCACAGGATTGGCTCGTAGAGGAGCGAGGTGGCAGGATGTGATTGGCTGGAAGCAGAGTGAGGTGGCAGCAGGGGATTGGTCAGGGATGCAGATGGCAGAAGGGGATTGGCTGAGGGGGTAGGTGCAAGGAGGGACCCCCATGGACCTGGGGTGGGTGCAGCCCCTGGTGCAGGATGTGGCCCCCTCCAGGGCAAGGCTATGGGGGGAGATGCTCAGCACCATCCAGTTCGCCCCATCCAAGGTGGGACCGGGATGGGGCTACCACGTCCCCGTCTCTGCTGATCCACAAACCCATCACATCGAGGCCACATGGGAAAATACCCCAGCAGGTCTCCCCATTTTTTGGGATACCCCAAACCTGCACGTTTCGGACCCCGCTGTGGCGTGGAGCCACCCTTACTCGGCCGCAGCCGCCCCGGCGGGGATTAACCCAGCTCCAGCATGTGCGAGCTTGCAGCATCCATCCTGCCACCAAGCCCTGGCTCCACTTAATAACCCAGGAGCCCTCACGTAGGATTTTGTGCGAGGAGCTCCCGGCCGTGGGCTGCCGAGGAGGGGGAGGAATGTGAAAAGCGGTGGCGGCGAGGGGTGAGGTCGGTCCTGATGAAGGTTGACCTTGAGCAAGTCATGGCCCTGTGCCTCAGTTTCCCTGCCCATAAAGCCAGGATGGTGGTGCTGACGCCTTCTTCTGAAGATCCTGGGTTAGACGTGGTTTCTTGAGGACACGTTAGCTCCGTGCCCGTCTTTGGCGCCTCGGTGCCGTTTGTGAAAAGCGGTGGCGGCGAGGGGTGAGGTCGGTCCTGATGAAGGTTGACCTTGAGCAAGTCATGGCCCTGTGCCTCAGTTTCCCTGCCCATAAAGCCAGGATGGTGGTGCTGACGCCTTCTTCTGAAGATCCTGGGTTAGACGTGGTTTCTTGAGGACACGTTAGCTCCGTGCCCGTCTTTGGCGCCTCGGTGCCGTGGGAACCGTGTCCCCCATGGGGATTTTGTTGGTGTAATTATAGTTTGTGTAAGCCGCCACGCCTAGAACCGAAATATCTGTGCCTGAGCCCAACCTGTGCGTGGGGTAGATCTTAGATTCCCCAAAAATAGGAGCCCCAAGAGGAAAAGAAGTGCGGAGGGCGGCAGTGAAGGAAGGAAGCATTTTTTTTAGATAGAATGGAGCCTTTTTGGGCAAACTTGATTTGCACACAGTTACTGATTGTGATTGCATGGAGAAAAAAATCGAAGTAAAACCCCTTTTTGGTGCCTCCACAGTTTCTGTGATGGCCATGGATGCAATACGCTTTGCCCAGCTACCAGGTGCCCAGAGGCCATGGTGATGGGTGCCCTTGGAGGAGCCCAGTGGCATGCATGGGTGCCACCTCAACAGGGCCATATCCTGAGCCGGGGTCGGTCCCTGTTGGTGTTTTCTGTGTTGAGTTGCTGCCTGCTAGCAGTTACGGGCTCTGCTGATGGGTGGGCGGTGGACAAAGTCACCTACAATCATCCACGGTCTGGGGATTTCCTAAACCTGAGATGATATCTGCACCTGCGGGTGAAAGTCATGGCCGCACGCTCATGTGTTTGCCCCGTGGGGTTTGATCCTGACTTTGCATCACTCCTGGCCCCATCTGCCCTTTCTCGGCTTGCCTTTGCTGAGTGGTGGCACTTGGGGTGCTGCCACCCCGCTGTCCTGGCCGTGAGGGCCTCCTCCACCACCACAGAGGGTGCCCAGGGTCCAGTCTCTGCCCTCCCTCCCCCCCTGGACCGTGTTTGTTCCCAAACCTCCGATCCTCTCATTTTCCTTTTAAAAAAACCATTAGGGTTATACAACCACATTAAATGTCTCCTGACGGACAAGAAAGGACACGAATCCAACCTTTCATCATTCCCACCCCCAAATAAATCCAGACAAGGTTCCTTTGTAGCAGCTAAGCTGAGACACCTTAACATTTCCCTGCTAGCAAGCTCCAAGTTTCTTTACTCACCATATATTTCCCCTGACAGTTTGTACAGATACTTAAGACACCATATAATTATCATCACAGCTAAAAGGCAAGGGGTGATTTATTTGTGACAAGCACCACCTTTCCGCGATGACGCCATTGACACTTACACCAAGGGTTTTTTTGGTGTGGGGAGGTGTGGAGAAGCAGAAGCCAGGCTGTTTTCTCCTCCTTTTTTTTTTCTTTTCTTAGGTTTTTTGGGGTTTTTTTTACCATGCTCATCCTTTCCCCTGCAGGCAATTTGCTGCGAGACAACCAGCACCCAGACCTGGGACCGTCCCCACCATCCCCAAGCCCCTAAGGCGCTCATGATTTCGCGGCTTGGGCCAACACAGGTCTCTCCGTCTGCGCTTCTTTGACTCTTGGCGTGTGAACAATGCGTGCACTTATCTCAGTACTTATTTAGTGCCCAGCTCCACACCCTGAAATTGCCTGATTATAGCTTTCGGAGCCTGTGTGATGCATTGGGTTAGGCAAACAGATGTGCCAAGCAGTCTTGTTGAAAACCCACATCCAGGCAGCAGCTTTCAGCTCTCCAGGTTGTTCCCTTTCTTTTTTTTTTTCTTTCCCTTTCCCCTCCTCTCCCTCCCCCTTTTTCCTTTCAGAAGCAGCTCTAATAATTGCCTTCATATTGCTCTCAGCGAGGGAAGGGCCGGGGAGAAACGCTCAATGTTTCAGCCATTTGCCAGTAATTTTCTCTCCAAGGAATGGGCCCCTCCATAGCCAAGAACTCATGACTCTTTGGCCTGGTTGTCTCCTTGCCTAGAACAAACCCACCCCCTTGCCTCCTCCCTTGCCTCCTCTGCCAACTGAACCGCCAAGACGTCTCCACTCAACTCATGACCTCTTCAGGTGCACGTCTCCACATGGCGAGAGCTGCAGGGGGAAGGCAAGCAAGGCTGGGCTTTGCTGGTGCCAAGGGTGGCCTTCTCCAACCCATCCTCTACCTCTCCAAGGCACCTCCTAACCCTACATCCACCCCAAAAAGGGCTTGAAGGGAGAGGCCAATTGTGTTGACCCTGATATTGAGGCCAGGAGATGTTTCATCCTAGCCTTGTATGAATTTGTCTTCTGGAGAGAAATGGGCACCTTGTAAGGGCTATCTGGCCCATCTAAGAGAGCAAAATCAGGGTGGGAAGAGGTTTTTTGGAGATATCAGTCTCTGTTGTGTAAAAAGGCTTTAATGGCTGATGATGGGCACAATAAAGTCTCACCTGAGGACAAGGAGAGATCTGACAGGACCTTCTTGGTTCCTTCAGATCCCTCTCCCAGCCTCCCCAATAAGGCTTCATGGTGGGAAACCTCCACATGGGAACAAGCCAGACACCCTGGGACTCCGGGACCCCAGTATCTCTGCTGCCATCAGTGCAGCCCTGAGGCTCACTTTGCTCTCTAAAGCTGCTCTCAGATGTCTATAGTTGAGGTCTCATGGCCTGTTGGTTGGGTTCTTCCTCCTCCTTTCCATGTTGCGATGCGGGCTGTTTGAGGCTCGGGGCAATGAGGAAGGTGCAGCTCATGAGCACATTTGTGTTTGCTCCCAGGTCAGCAGATGCAGAGACTGGGGTGGCACTTGGTTGCATTGGAGCTTATAAAGATGGTGACTGGGGCACCTACTCCATGCATGGCCTCCATGAACACTGGTGTTTGAATCCCATGAGGAATTTGTCTTTCGTTGAGGTGGAGACCAACGTGCCACTGTGATGGCTGGGGACCATTTGGTCCTCTGCAAAGCTGATACAGGAGCCTGGTAAGAGTAACTCACGTGGGGACATCTTCCCTGTTGTCTTCTAAGGGTGTTCAAGGACTCAGCTGGGTTGCCCACATGTAGGTGTCTGGAGTTGTTTCAGATGCCCTAGGGTATCTGAGACATCTCACAGCAGATCTACAGATCACCCACAGCTTGTGCCATTTGGCACGGGATGGGTTGGCCCATGGGCAATGACATGGAAAGACCCCAACTCAACGAGCCAGACGTCCACCCACCCGTGCCAGAACCATTCCCACCCCAGCCCTGCTCCCTGCCCAGGCAACTCTGGACTTTACACTTGGAGAATGAGGATGGCGATGGACGGATGCTCCCCACCCATCCTCCTCCTCCCCTCCTTTTGTACTGCCAGCCCGCAGTGAGCAACGCCGCTGTTTCCACAATTTATTTCTTGCTTGGAGAAGCCGCAGCTTTTTCCCTGCCTCTGCCGTGTGCATCCTAACCCTGCCTGCCCTCCCTTGCCCACTCTCACGTGCAGCAACGGGCTCAGACTAGCTCCTCTCCCAGCAGCATCTACCGCGGCTTTCTGAGTCACCCCGACCTTCCTGCGTGCCCTGGAGAAGCCGGGATTGCAACCGCTCGGCTCAGTGGCTTCGCCGCCCGTTTGCATCACCAAGCTCTTCTTGGAGTGGTGAATTAAGCCTGTATATCCCAGCTTAAATCCAGAGTAGATCTTTTCCCTGCCCCACCTCCTGCTAAGTCGGAAAGCTATTTCAAAAATGTCCTGGAATCAAACCAGTGCTCTGTGGAGAAAACAAAAAGAAAAAAAGAAAAGAAAAGAAAAAAGAAAAAAGAAAAGAAAAAAGAAAAAGAAAAGAAAAGAAGAAAAGAAGAAAAGAAGGGAAGGGAAGGGAAGGGAAGGGAAGGGAAAGGAAGGGAAGGGAAGGGAAGGGAAGGGAAGGGAAGGGAAGGGAAGGGAAGGGAAGGAAAGGAAAGGAAAGGAAAGGAAAGGAAAGGAAAGGAAAGGAAAGGAAAGGAAAGGAAAGGAAAGGAAAGGAAAGGAAAGGAAAGGAAAGGAAAGGAAAGGAAAGGAAAGGAAAGGAAAGGAAAGGAAAGGAAAGGAAAGGAAAGGAAAGGAAAGGAAAGGAAAGGAAAGGAAAGGAAAGGAAAAAGAGAGAAATAGAAAAAAGAAAAATAGAAAAAAGAAGAAAGAAGAAAGAAGAAAAAAGAAAAAATTAGAAAAGAAAAAATGAGAAAAGAAAAAAGAAAAATAGAAAATAGAAAAAAGAATAAAAAATAAGATAAAGAAAAAATAAATTTAGAAAAGAAAAAGGGAAAAGGAAAAAAGAAAAAAGAAGAAAAAGGGAAAAAATAAAAAGAAATGAAGAAAAAATAAAAGAAAGGGAAAAAAAAGAAAAAGAAATAAGGAAAAAAGGAGAAAAAGAAAATATTAAAAAGGGAAGCCAGATCCTGTTTGTTCCCTGGCACCGTGTCTGGGGACAAAGTGACACCGCTTGCCTTTAGTTAGCATGAAATGCCACCTCAGCCCATGCTACCCCAACCAAAATCCTGCGACATCTCAATGTGAGCGGGTTCCACCTGGTTCCCCACACAGGTGATGGGGAGAAGGGTGTGTGCAGAGGACAATTCATCCGCGCTATCTTGGGTACCGATCTCCGGTGATTCACCCTCCGCAGGTGCCTCTTCCTCACTTTTGATTATAACGGGAGGCTTTGATATCTCAGCCTTTATCGTAGACAGGTCCTACCTGCGCGGCTGCTTTTGAGCGCCTCGATTGAGAGTGATGAGGAGGAGAAATCAGAAAGAATGCTGAGAATCATTGGGAGCTTCAGGAAACACAACTCAGCTTGTGGAACCTTTACAAGGACTCTGGGGAAGAGGAAGCCAAAGGAGCAGCAGTGTCTAAGTTTGCTGCAAAACAAAGAGTAAAATTACTCTCTCTGCCTGGAGAAAGAGAGAAAAAGCCATAATCTTGAGCAGCGTGTAGCAAACTGAGTCCTAATCTGGGTTATCGCACCTTGGAGAGGTTTTTGGGCCTTGAAGTGCCCAAAATAGAGGAGAAAGGGAAATTTTGGACTCCCGGTCAGCAACTGGGCAAAAAAAATTAATGGGTTTTATGAGTTTTCCTGTGGTTGCACTACTTTGTGATACTATAGCTACTTTATTAATCAAACCCTATGTCTATGCAGAGTACATCCTCTGAGGTGAGCTAGAGCTGGTGAGCATTGGAGCTCTGATAACCAAATATTCTTGTTATTCCCCTCTCTAAAAAAAAATCAGAGCCGCTTTTAGGTGAACACCTCTTAGGAATGACCCAACCTCAATTGCGCTCGGTGCTGTTATGAACCACATAAAACAGGTTTGCCGTGCCCTGCTGGGTTAAATTTTAGGAGTATAGCCAATGTCCACTTGAAAAACTCTGACCTCTTCCCCCAAGGGCTCAGAAACAGATGAATTATGGGCAGAGGTTGGCCAAGGTTGTGGTGGAGAGGATCTGAGATGTCCTCCATCCCAACCTGTGGCTTCATGGTGAAGCCTCCCAAATCTTGGGTTGTTTTTGGCCCAGAAGTGGTGTAGCTGCAGGCAGAAGCGGTGCAGGGAACCAGATGCTGCGTGCATTAAAACTGACCTCTCTGCAGGCTCTTTAAAATAAAGAAAACACCCAATCTCAGAATGGTAAAAGCAAAAGCCAAGGAGAAAGACCTTGGGTGGCAAAACCACATGTTTATAGCCCTTAGGCTTTGACAGATCGTTGGCTTTAGAGCTTTTCTAGCTCCAGAGGCAGCCAGCTCCCAAAAATATGTCATTGCCTGCATTTTGAGAGACACATTTTTGGCAGGCCGGCTGACGAAGACAGGCCCTCTGTCACAACAAAGTGCTCGTCGGCTTGCCCACATGTTGATGACAGCTTTGAGCTTCCCTTGTCTTCTCGGAGGCTTTTCCCAGGAGGACGGGTGCCGAGCTGTGGCTGCACTGCAGTTTGTGGCTGGAAATATTCCCTGTGTGCAAAGAGGAATGTGAAAAACCTGAGCCTGCAACCATGTCAGCCGAGCTGCCACCAAAGCCCTTAGCCTCTTGCACCGGTAGGGTGGTTTTCGGTCATGTTTTGGTCTCCCTCAGTGGAAATCCTTGAGTTGATCACCTGGTGTCAGAGGAAGGCTATGGAGAAGTTTGGGCTCTGGTGAAAGAGAGGTCTCCTAGAGGCCATGTGTCTTGGGTGACCCAAAGGAAGAGAGATACCCACCTGGAAAAGTGGGGCTTTGCACCTTTTGCTTGAAAAAGTCCAGCGCAGGGCCACAAAGTGATGGAGGGAGTGGAGCATCTCCTGCTGAGGAGCGGCTGAGGGAGCTGGGGCTCTTGAGCTTGGAGCAGAGGAGACTGAGGGGTGCCCTCATTCCTGGGGATCAATTTGGAAAGGGCAGTGTCAGGAGGAAGGAGCCAGGCTCTGCTCTGGGACGTCCAATGCCAGGACAAGGGGCAATGGTCCCAAGCTGGAGCACAGGAGGTTCATGTGAACATGAGACCAAACTTTGTCAGTGTGAGGGTTCAGAGCATGGCCCAGGCTGCCCAGAGAGGTTGTGGAGTCTCCTTCTCTGCAGACACCCAAAGCCCTGGCCGTGTTCCTGTGTGACTGCTCTGGTGATCCTGCTCTGGCAGGGGTTGCACTGGGGGAGCTTTCCAGGTCCCTTTCAACTCCTCATATTCTGTGAAGAGCAGCCACATCTGTGGGAGCCATCTCAATACCTATGAGCACATCTGCTCTGTGCTGGGATGCTCCTTGGAGCGGCTGGGAGAGGGATGCTCTTCATGTGCCACATGTGTCCCATCCCATAGCTTTGTGCACTGCCCATGATCCTTGGGCTGTGAACCACCACGGGCAAAGGAACAGTTATTTAAATCCACCTTTACTATATTCAGCATCTCAGTCTGTGACTCTCAGCTCCCCCCCTACAGCTGCTCCAGGCCTCTGTGTGCCCCAAACCCCAGCTGATGGCATCTCCATGGGATGCCACAAAGGGAGAGTCCCAAAAGGATCCAGGAGATCTGAGACACTCACCTAGGGGAAGAGATTTGGGGGCAATAGCAGGCGAGCTCCCTCCTGCAGTGCAGCTCTCCCTTCTGGGGCTACTCTGGAGGGTCCTGCCCCACGATTTGTCTGCCCCGCAGAGGTTTGCTCCATTTTATGCTGATGACTGTTTGGAAAACTCTTTGGAAAAGCAACTGTCAAGGAAAAGCCTTGTCCCTGTGGCTCAGCAGCTCTTCCCAAGCACCCCCAATCCAGATTTTGCTTTGGGAGCTTCTCCTGCCTCCCATGTGAGGCTTTTCTTCTGCATCCCAATACTCATCTAGATGCTGCTCACAACGCACAAAGCTATGAGATGCAACTCAAACTCCAACCATTGGAACCTGCTGCTTTGGGTTTGCCCTGGGCACTTTCCCTCCCCATTTCTGCAATGATGCTTAAAAAAACTCCTGCTTAGCTCTCATTCGGTTGCAAAAGAAAAGAAAATCATCAACAGCAGGAGCCACTGTGTCTGCAGGTAATTTGCAGAGCAGGGACGTATCAGGGAGGAAAATAATGCAGATTTTTATGTAGGTAGCAGGAAAGGATTTTGGATATTAAAAGCTGTTACGAGTGTGTGATGCACCAAGCTGGGGTAAAATAATATGGGAAGTGGAGGGAGAAAGTTGAAGGGAAAGGATGAGTGGGGAGGTGGAAGGATGATGAAGCTCTGAGCAACCCCATAGCTGACCCTACTTCAACCAGGAGCTTGGACTAGGGACCTCCTGAGACCCCATTGGACCCAAATTACCCCATGATCCAGCCCAAATTTCACTCTAATCCCTGCGTACCGCACCACGCCATCCCACAGAAATCCAAGCACGCTCCTGCCTCTCTTTGCAGGAGCTGTTGCACAAGCGAAGGGGTTAGCAGTGCGCCAGGGACTAAATAAAAGGTGCAAAATCCTTGTCTGGTTCCTCCCCCCAGGCATTTCAGAGCCATCCCAGCCCCAGAGGCTTCAACTGGTCTGGAACTGGTCCCTGCCTTGTGGTCGTGATGGGCTGAATCAGCTCCCGGCAGTTCTTATCCTGACACGTCTAATTGATACCTTGGGTCCAAGGTGTCATTAAAACGCTTGGATAATCGCTAGGGGTACAGAAAGCTGGACTGTCAGTTTAGGGAAGGGTGATTAATGTTCCCAAAATCCAGCGTGGGGCTGTGGGAGGGAGAGAAAGGGGGAACGGAGGGGGCCAGAGGCTGGAGCAGCCCCTGTGGGTCCCTGCAGGGAAGGGCCCTGGGGTGGCGGGGGGGGGTCCCCCGGGGGTCCATCCCCACTCCTCCAGCCCAGCCGGGCTACCCACGCCGCGTTGGCACTCGTGGGCTCGGCGGGTGATTACGACCTCTTGTTTAATCTTCTTTTATTAGCATCAAACATCCATAGTCTTGTAAGTACATGTGTTCTCCTATTGACGCGAGAGAGCCTTTGATGCTGATTTACGGCAGCGAGGTGCAGCCAATCTATAATTGTACCCTAAAAAAAAAGGGGGATATTAAGGAATTAAAGGCATTTCTGCAGAGCCAAACCATCCAATCCCTTTTTCTGCCACCGTTCTGCTGCGCTTTGCTGTCTCTCTCCCAAAAGAGGTTGGATTCACTGGGGATGTAACATGGGGTCAAACCACTCTTGGGTTATGGGCATGAGGCGATTCCCCCAAAAACCTTGTCCTTGGGCCTGCGAGAGCAAGAAAACCTGAGGGAGATGTTGCTTGGCTATCCCCAGGAAGGCAAAAATTAATAAGTAAATCCTATATTAAGGAATGGGGAAGGAGGAGACCCTTGAAGCACCATTTTTGGGTGGATGGGCTCCTCCAGGATGGGCTGGAGGCACTGGCAGGGCAAGAAGGGGTCACCGCTGTGGCAGGTCCTGGCAGAGGTGACGTTCCTGCTGCAGCAGAGGCCAGTTGGGATATAGGCCATGCAAAGTGGAGCAGACTTAGTTAAAGGTGTTTATTTTCTTCTTAGCACCGAGTTAGGCTCCGCACCAAGTAGGTCACCTCATACTTCTCATGATGGCAATTGCTCCAGAACCTGTGGCTACCTTCATTTTAGGAGAGGGTTTTGGCAGTACCCGCCTGCATCTTGGCCCATTCACCTGAGCTGCAGATGCCGGATCTGGTCCCCCATCCCCTTCATCTTGGGCAAAGGGACAGGGTTGTGCCACAGGCGCAAGGTGGGGCTCACTGGGATCCCTTTTGGGGCTCTTTGGGGTCATCTCCACTCTCATCTGTAGCTAACCCACACCAAAGCCCATTTGTCTGCTATATCTCACTTCAGGGCTCCCTGAGACCTCTCTGAGCAAGCAGAGTGTTGTTTTAGAGATGGGGGAACTGAGGCACAGCATGGCAATAGGACTAATTCGCATCAGGGCTCTGTGTCATCGTGCAGCACAGCACAGGGGCAGAGACTGGGTGGAAAAAGCACCCAGTGATGTCAAATTAGACGGCCGAGTTCCCAGATTTTTTGTTCCTTTTTTTTCTATTTTTTTACCTTTCCACCAGCATTTTTCCCCCTCATTTCTTCCAACGGGTCATTTACTGAGTCAGAGATCCCCCGAGCGATGAGCTCATGGAGCGGCTGGCGCGCAGCAGACCCGGGGACACGGGGACGTGCCACAGCCCAATGCTCCCAGCTCCCCCTCCCCGTGCCCTTGCTCACACCGGGACGTTTGCTCTGGCTTGGGGGGCACCCTGCAGTCAGACCCCTCCTCACCTGGAGGCGCCGAGGCCCCCTTGGGACCGCGCCGTCGCGCTTCCCACCCCCGGCTCGATGCAGACGGCTTCGGCCGACTGCATCCGCCGGCAGCAGATTTACAACCACCCCATCGTCATTCACTGTCAAATTAACAGCTGAGTCAAAACAGGAGAGAGCCGGCATGCTTCCTTAGTCCTCTTCGCCTAAATATTCCCTTTTTCCCCCTAATAAAAGCCTCCTGGAGCTGCCCCTCATCTCCTTGGCCTCCACCCAAAGGTTTTGGTGGCGGGAGCATCCCAGCCGGGACGGCCCATCCATGCAGAACCCCCCCTGCCTGGGCATGCCAGATTTATACCGCCTTGGAAACATAAATGTCAAGTGATGGGGCTGCGTAAATTACTTTTAATAAGAATAATGCCGCGTCTCGCTGGCATGTTAATACATATATTACCCATGCTGCGCGCAGAGGGCTCAGCGGGACGCTGAGCGTTTAATACACTTGTTCGAAATGCTCATCAGAGGGAAATCGGGGGCTCCCACCGGCAAACCCCGACGTGCGCAGCTCAAGCGTGGAGCGGTTTAATGCTCTCTAGCTGGGTCCCAGGCGTGCACCCCCACAGCAGCTCCGCTGCTCGGCGTTGGCACAAAACCTCCCCATAAAACCAAAGCTGTCGGTTCTCAGCCGGTGGCTCCCCCGGGGCCGATTTCGGGTGGATTACGGCGGGTGTTGGGGATGGGCAGAGATTGAGAGTGAAGGGGATAAATGCACAAAGGTGCCCGCATCCCAAAGGGACTAAAATGGGATGAAGCCACCCTCAGACCTTGTTTCCCCAAAATCCACTTGGGAAAGGTCCTCCAGCACTAATCCCTTTAATAACCCCCCTTAATCCTCCCCTAGCTAAATACCCATCGTTTCCAGGGCCCCTTTTACCACCCTCCTGCGTCTGCCCGCTCTGAATGAAGGGCTTTGACACTCTCAAGACTTCTTTATATTTTGGAGAGTGTTTTTCTTGCCAGAGTCGCGCGCGGGGCTGTGAAGCATGAGCTCCGCCATCGCCTCATTGCGTCCGCGGGCTGGCGAGCTCGGGGAAGAGATTGATTTACGATTCCCTAAAAGTGATTTATGCTCTCAGCAGAGCGGAGCGGCAGAGTCGTCCCCCCCTCCACCACGCACGCACACCCCTTCTCTGTTGAAAGTTTTAAGACAAATTCGCAGGCAACCTCCAAAACCAAGAAAAAAACCCAAAAGGGGCTTCCCCCCGCAGCCCTCCAACCGCCAGTGCTGCGACTATAATTACCCAACCTGTAATCAAAGTAATTTGCATCCAGCGCGACCCAGAGTTGCACATGCCCAGCAGAATTTTCCAGCCCGCCACAATCCTGCAGAGCAGGGCGAAATTTTTTTTATAGGGAAAATCCTGCCACGTCATTGTGTTCCTCGGGGTCTTGCGCAAGCGCCCGGCGCTGGGGACGGGCGCGGGTTTGAGGTATTAACTTCCATTTCAGTGGTGCTGAGCTATCACTCCTGAATGTGGGGTTTCTCCTTCAACTGCGCGTCCCGGTTTTGCTTGGATCTGCCCCTAAAATTCCCTCCTGAACCCGTCGATGAGTCTGGGCTGCTTTCCTAAAGAAATTATCACTCATGCTCCGTGTGCGTCCGTGTATAAATTCCCCCTTCTCTATGTCTTTTAGACCTGTTAGACCTTTTAAACTGATATTAATATCAGGACTGAGCCAAAGGTCTCAAAGGTAATTAAATTCCTACAGTATTGATGTAACCGGGTGAAGGCGAGGGATGGTATTTCTGTCTCGGGGAGGTCTGGGTGAGCTCCACACCAGAGTAACCTTTGGAGCCTCCCTGCCAGAAAGAGACGTTAATGCTGCCCAAAGCCCAGCAGAAACTTCACCCGGAGCCTGCTGGCGAATGGAAAAGCCATTTTTCAGGTCGTGCTTTAGAGTTAGCGAGGCTTTGCTCAAAAAGGTGAGATATGAACCACTGGTAACTGTGTTTCCTCCATCCCAGAAGTCATTAATAGCTGCTGGCTCAAATAACACCTGAAAAATTGAGGTATCTTATCCCTGATATCAACCATCCTTGATATCACCCATCCTGGAGGTTGGGTGAGTTTTCACCCAACCTCAACCCATCTTCAATGCAACCATCACCAAGGATGGCATGGGAAGCCATGGTGTGCCATGACCCTGTTGGGCACCCTATGACCACAAATACAAGCAGGGAACCCCTTCCCAGTACTCCTCTCCCAGTGGGACCAGTAGCAGGATGGTGATGCTCGTGTCTGAGCATTTCCCAAGCCCAGGATCCAAGAAGCAATCCTCCAGCTCTCCCCCTGGCTCATAAATCACCGCCCACCCCATGGTCTGGTGTTATCATTCATCTTGGAGCCCACACAAATCAATGCGGTTGATGGCTGCTGTCTGCGAAACACTGCTTTTTGCTGGATAACGTGGCATTAGGAGCTGGAGGGAGAGGCCATTTTTAAAAGCTGCCAGTAAAGTGGTTTACAGGATGCCTGGTAATTTATTTTAAAATAAATAAGTTCAGCAGACGAATGACAGGAGGAAAGTGAACGCACCAGTTGCCGGCTTTCCCCAAATTGAGTTATTTTGCTGAACAATAATTGTCGGTTTCTCATTTGAACTTCTTTTTCAAGGCGTGAGCATTTCTGCACAATTACATCTGCCGTGCAGGGACGGAGAGAGCCTCCGAGATTTGCTGGAGATTTAAATCTTGGGTGGTTAAATCCCAACGTGTGCAGCTTCCTCAAACGGGAGATGAGGATTTACATGGGGATTAAGCGAGGGGCAGGGACTTTTGGCCAGAGCTGGCTGGAGTGGAAGAGCCAAAGCACCTGCCAAAGCAGAAAGAAGGTGTGGGGCAGCCTTGGGCTCACCCAAATCCCCCATGGTAGTGCCAGAAGCGTCCATAGTTTTGCAGGATGAGTTTGAGGTTTGCTGGAGTCAATGGGAGAACTTGCAGCGTGTTTCTCATGGATCTTATGTGGAATAAGGCTTGGCCACCACCAAAGGATGCCTATAGTTAAACATCTCCTGCACCAGGTGCTTGGGCTTTCCAAGAAGGATTAGAGATGGTTTCTTGGCCCCCTAAGGTCACTGTGAAGCACTATGGGATGTATGGAGTGAACTCAGGCTGAGCAGCCAAAGCCTGCCCAGTCCCATTGCGTTCCCCAAGGGATCTACGTAAAGATTTGTTGCACCCTTGAGCTCTCGCCCTTGCTACAGATGCTGCCCAAAGGCCGTGCCTGAAGCAGCTATGAGTGCTGAGAGCCCTCTGAACTACAAATAAATTCAGTGGCACCAAAGTTTTAAGGCAGAAATGTCAATACCCAACATCCTTGCTGCCCAAAACTTTGCAGGGTCACTTGGGCAAGGTGACACCATGGGCTCTGTGCTTCCCCTGTCCCTCACACCGTGTCCCAGTGCTCGTGCACATCAAGGCTCAGCTTTGCTCCGTGTCGAGCTGACCTCGGTCGAACCAGCCCAGCCTGGGGAAGCTGCAAAGCCACATTCATGTTGTGCATATCCTGACCTGGTAATCCCTCCTGGAGTCGGCAGACCTGGGTGGAGGCCAGCTGGGCACCCATTCCTGCAGTGCATCCCATACTTAACCTGCCCACAACCAGTGCCATGGACTCCAAAGCATACGGTTGAAGGGTTTAGATCCCTCTTCTCCTCCTCCTCTTTCCTGATGTGTACCAAGGAAAGTTATTTCCATTTCAGGAGCAATTTTTCAGGATGCTCAACGCTGCACACTCATGGCCACATTGGTCTTTCTATTCACTTGCCCATGTTGGTAGGGACTGCCAACATCTACCAGGGGAGCAGGTGTCTTTTATTTGATAAATGGATGTAAGCGGAGAAAATAGGTATATTTTCCAGCTTTTCTCAGACCACCAAAGCATTTCCCAGAAGAGGCACCCCTGGCCTTCATTAGCTCATCCCTAAGCATGCTCCTCCAAGCTTATAAATTTTTCTAATGCAGAATCTCAGGGGATGAGGGATGAAATACAGCCCTGGCTGTTCCGAAAAGGAAGGCGTTAAATTCTGTTTCTTGCAGGGAACATTGAAACTCAAGTGCTGGAGAAGCAGCTAGGACGAATCTCCATTGGGAAGGCTTTCTGCTCGGGCCAAGATAACCAAGCGGATGACTTGGTCCCATCCCACCTCATTGACTGTAACTTCAGGGTAACAACCACTTGGTGGAAGTGAGCCTTGAGGTGAGGAGTCCTTTCCTCGTTCGTGGGTTTGGTTTGCTTTTACGAGGTTAAAAACAGCTAGGTAAATGCTTGAGAGCCATGCAATTCCCAGCAACCCCAAATCTGCCTGTCAGATAGGGATAAAACCACCCTCTGCGCACACCGGTTGTTAGAAAGCTGGAGTTGTCCAAGTGTTTTGCCAGGGAAATCGCAGTCGTTATCTCCAGAATAAAATTAGAGCACTGGGAGGTGAAATGATGTGGCTGAGGTCACCGGGAGCTGATGACAGAGCCAGGAACCAACAGGCAGCAGATGAGGTGCAAGGAGATGGTGAAAGGCTCTTTTGCTAGGTATAACTGCATCCTATCTGGTCACTTGAGAAAAGATGCTGTGGGGCGAGAATATATGAAAATAATGATGTGGGAATCAACCTGGATTTGGGTAAAATGGCAGAGCAATGCTAGGAAGTGTGTCCAGCTCACCAGGCATGGTCCTCTCCTGTTAATACCTTTGCCACTCTTTGGATTTGCAAGGAGAGCAAGAAGAGCAAAAAATCCCACGGCTAAAGCGTTCTTTCACCTTCCCACCCAGCAAATGCAGCTCAGTCTGTCCCAGATGTGGGAAGAGATGGATCCAGGGGCTGAGTAGGATGGGGTTTGCAGAAGTGCACAGCAGAGGACACTCTCGAGGAGGGAGCTGAGCAAGCAAAGAGGCCAACGGGTCGTTCCTGGTTTATGAAATGCAATGGATACGGTAGCGCATTTTGGAAGGATCCCCATCTCACCGGTGTTTGCAGCAAGGTGCACTGCTCCTGCAGGAAGAAATAAGGTGCGAGCGGGCATGGCTCATCCCCAGAGCTTAGTCATGGAGCTAAAGGGTGGTGTAATCAGCTCACAAACAGAAAACTCCCTGGTCTGAGTTTCATCCTGGCATGATGACAGGGGCAGATTGGACTGGCTTTGCCTCCCCAAAGGTGTTGAGTTTCCAGAAATCTCATTTACTGCCCTTCTCTAGGCTCCAGAGAGGGAAGAAGACATGAACCGTGCACAAACTACGGCAGCAGCAGCCTTGTAGGAGAGAGCTGAGACTCCCAGTTGCAATCTGGGCTCATTGTGCAAGGTGCTGAGCAGACACGGGACCAAAGAGGAGCCAGTCATTAAAGAAGGATTCAGTCTACCCAACTTCACAGCCCCCAGCACGTCTCTGCCCTGAGCTGAGCATGCAACAGCCCAAATCTCTTCTGCATCTTCAGAAATCGTGAAGCCAAGGATGTCTCAAATCCCAGGCACCCTCAGCTCAGCTGGGCCGGTGCCATCAGATGCTTTGAAGTGCTGCAGAACTGGTTCATGCGTGACCGGCCAGGCATCTCCTGCCTCTCCAGGTGGATAAAGGGGTGACTTTTCTTTGCCGTCCCCTCCGCCAACTCTAGTGACCCTAATCCATCGTGACGACGCCAAGTAATGCGCGTTCTGCTGGGAGGAAGCTCACTGTGCAACGCTTTGCTACCCAAGCTCCAAAATCTTGGGGTGAAGTCATGATTCCCTGGATGGGACAGCTTCGTTGGTGACGGTGGATTTTGCTCAAGTCCCAGGACCTCATGGGGGAACAAAGCTGTCCTGGCTGGTGGGTACACAGCAGATGTCACCCTTTGAGATGCTGAAGCCAAGTATGCAAATGTCCTGGTGCCCACATATGTGAAGCCCAAAGCCACCACTGGCTTCCACCACAACTTTTCCTTCCCCCAGATCCTTCTGCCTTATTTTTAGCTCTCCAGGCAGAGACTTCAAAAGAAAATCTCTTTGCAAACAGAAAGGTGAGCCTGGCTCATCCTGGCAGGGGTTGTTTTGAGGTGGATTTGCTGTGCGTGGGTATGAGCAGCCACCAGCCGCCGTGAATCACAAGGTTGCAAATGCTGAGTAAAGGTCCACTCCCAGGAGCTGAGCGCTGTGATTCAGGGAGCAGAAGTGTGCACGAAGCCATGCCTGGCCCAGAGATTTTGGGGCTTACAACCTACTCCCTACAACCAAACCGTAGGTTTGGCTGAGATCTTCCAACTCGGTGGCCATTGATCCCATTGAATCCCAATCAAACAAGGGTTGAGGGTGGGCAGTGACCTCTGGTGTGGTCCCGATGCTGAGGTCTCCAAGAACCAGGCGCTTAATTCACACTGGGCTGGGGCTGGGGCCAGGGGAAACCTTGGGGAATTGAGTGCTGAAATGATTGAAGGATGAAGGATTTGTTCTGGAGGATCATTTAATAGGGAAGGGAAGGGAAGGGAAGGGAAGGGAAGGGAAGGGAAGGGAAGGGAAGGGAAGGGAAGGGAAGGGAAGGGAAGGGAAGGGAAGGGAAGGGAAGGGAAGGGAAAAGGAAGTGGAATATTTCCTTTAATGGTAGTAAACTGAATGCCCTGGGGGAAAAAATACCGATGAGCTCCCTCTCCAATGTTTGTTTTTGAATATATTGTTGCTAAACATGAACCATGGGCCAAACCCAACTGGGCGTAAGTTGGCTCTGCCCCAAACACTTCAAAGGAGCCGGGCTTGCCTTACACCAACACATTTGGCCCAAGGAAGACTTTATCCTGGCAGTTGGCACTTCCAGCCCTGCCAGGGCCCAGCTCACCCTGGCCCCAGTGTATGCCCTGGTGAGAGCTTCCCTGGTTGAGCTTCACAGCCCAGCACCATCCCAGGCACAGGCATTCGATGAGCCAGCAAACGCAGCAGCGCTGGTGTTGGGTTTACTGCATTTAATTGGTGGAAATTAATACATTAATTATCCAGAAGTCAGAATAATAGCCCCAGATCTAATTGGAGCATGGATGCATGCAAAGAAGGTCACATTTGGGTTTGGATGTGCAGAGGGGAAACCAAGCATTTTTGTGTGTCTGTGTGCGCACAAAAATTGGCTCTTGGCTTAATAAAGCCAGGAGAAATCCTTCTTTTGGCTCTAGCACCAACCTAAAAGATGCGTCCGTGTGTTGAAGAATAAATGGGTTTAAGTTGGGGGATTATGGAGGGAATTTGTCTTTTCTTTCTGTAGCCACTCTCATCGCTGCTCGTCCCAGCTCGTGTAAATGGGAGCCCCTACGACGAGTTGAGACTTATCTAGGCAGGCTTCTCACCACCACCGAAACTCAGCAGGAGAAGGCGATCAAATGGGAAGCGTGATGGTGTGGAGCGGCCCCTTCTTGCCCACCATTACAGGGTTTGGGGTGGTTTCTTCCCAGCTCCCATCTGGACCAAGCTGCTTTGCACGTTGGCCATGTGAAGGGAAATAAAACGGTCATGTGAGACCAGAGCACACATATCCTAAATTTTTCTGAAAAGGAAATAAAGCAAAAGAACAAGACGGCAATTAAATGCATGCTGTAACGAAGCCTCGTCTCTCTTCTTCAGGCAGTTGTGGTGGCAAACCCCAGGATGAAGCAGGCAGGCGGGATTTGCCCCCAGATCCAGCAGTTTCCAAAGAATCCTACCCAAATTTTGTGCCCTGAAATACACTGGGATCGGAGGCAAAGGAGATGACCTTTTTTTGCCTACGTCTAAGCAATTTAGGGGGCAAAGAGTTAATTTCTTCTTGGCTTGGGCACTTTTAAAGCCCCTGAGATGAACAGGCACTTCTGAAACTGGTTCCCCTGGTGATTTTCCAAGCCTTTGGAAATGGCATCCCTGGATTTGAAGTCCCTCGATCATTTGCTGCCATTTTTCTCCCTAATGACTCGGAAAGTTTTGCTCTAGCGATGGAAATAAATAAGACAAAAATGTCCAAGAGACAGGGGAAAAAAAACCACAGATTTGGGGGAGGGAACAGAGGTCTGAGAGAGGAATATTTCCAGAGGCAGCGAGTCATGGGAAAAATCTGTCGTTTGACTGGAAAACAGATTTTTAACCATGCAAGACACGGCGGAGTGGGAAGGTTTCTTCAGCTTGGCCAACCGAAGGCGTATTTAGTCATGGGTGTGTGCAAGTGGAGGGGTTTTTTTAAGCTTTTGTTAATCGGTTCACATAACCACAGCCGATCCCATCGCCCGTCGCATTCGCATCTGGATGAACCTCTCTGGCAGCTCCCATCCCTCCATCCCTCTTTCCTCTCTGCTGCTGGCATCCCACTTTTCCAGCCTTTTTTTAATTGCCCCAAACGGTCCTGTTGACTGCAATATTTCGTTAATAATATGGCATCCTCTCCAACCATCAATTTTTAAGTACTATCCCAGTCCGGGTCAAGAGGGAACTTTGTTTAAACCCAGTAAAAGTACCATTTTCCTACCAAGAGAACTATTTCATAGAAGCGTGAGTCATTTCTCTTCCTGTTGACATGTTTTATTTTGTTGAATTTACACCTGACAAATTTAGGAGGCGAAGAATAAGCCTGAACATCTCGTAAGGGCAGCGATTTTTCATAAAAGGCTGTTGTGAGAGGGAGGCATTTAAGGCAGAATAAATCTCTCCTTGCACGGGGAAGCACATGGGGGAAAAAAAAAACCCCAACAACTCTATAAGGTGGTAAATTGTGAAGTTGTTGTTTTTTAAAAAGCCCTCAGAAGTCCCCGAGCTCTAACTGTTGTTTAGGAAATAAGGTTTTTTTGGCAGCTGGGCAAGAAGAAAAGGGAAAAAAGAACAACAACAAAATATCAAGTGAAATCTTCCCACCAAGAAATAATTTATCCAAGATTTCAACTGCGGGCACATCCAAAAGTAATTACAGGAGCCTCATTACCATTATTTATTGAACTGTCCCCTCTAGCTAGAGGAAAAGCAAAATACATAACTAAAACGAGAGGAAAAGGCCTCTTATAAAAATAGTTCAAAGTCCATAAAGGCTGCTGGACATTGTAAAGGAAAACCATCAAAGTAACCGTACTGGAAAGCGGATGAAATCCTCGCGTGGTGCCTCAGATGCAAGGAGAAACCAAGAAGGTCAAGTTCAGTCGCGTGTCCAGGAGGTCCTGGCTGGGTCCTGCCACCTTCAGACTTCCTCTTCCTTACAGGGAGTGGGAGGAAGGCTCGGCTCATCAGTTCATGGACGAGAAAGATGAAATATCCTGGAAACATAACATAAAACCTGGGAAATACACTGGGAAAATATTCCAGAGAATAGATACTGGGTGCTATTGTAAGGCCAGGACATTGCTGTTCCCCTGGCTGTGCACAGGTTGGAGGTGATGGAGAACATCAGCAGCATCCAAGGTCCACATTCACACATGGTCCACATCACCCACATGGATGGGTGGATGGATGGGTGGATGGATGGACAGACAGTGGATCTTCCCTTTCTTTCCATTCATAATTTTAATTGGAAACTCTTGGGTCACTCAAGATTTAAGAAGCCCAACAACTTTGCATTGAAGATGGATTCGGTCTTTTCAATAAAAATGAAGCTTTATGCCAAAAATTTCAACTGGGGATGACACCCCTATGTGTGATGACACAGCTCAGTAGGAACAGATGTGGGCATTTATTTCCATATTGAGCATCATCTCAACACTGGAGGCTGGGGGAAGCTTTAACAAGGGCTTCAGTATCCTGAGGACTGCAAAATCAACCCTCTGGTCCTGCCTCCTTCTTCTCTCTCCTGGTGATCTTCTTTCTGGTGATCCTGGAAACCACAGATCTCCAGATACAGTCACCTATGGAGCTGTGGAGAGGACCAGGTCTTCCAGAAGAAGCAGTATTTCTTGCCCCACGTGTCCTGCTGTGGGAAAGGGAGCCCTATCTCCTGTGTCTCTCTTCCCCATCTCCTGCTCCCAGCACACCTGCGTGTTGAGACAGAAAACAGGGGTTTCCCAAAGAGGACAAATCTCCCTAATACCTCTGAAGTCATCCTTACAATGGATGGATGTGTACAACAGACCTCCTGGTCTTGAACCCGTTTGGTCTCCCTGCCTGTATGTTGACATCTGGGTCCTTTTCTCATGGCTCTAAGCATAAATCAAGCAATCTCTCCTCAAAATCCACCGTGTCTTGGGATACCCAGCATTTAAGGCATCTGTCAAAGGTCTCTGGAGCTGCAGACTGCAACCTCAACCAGAGTCGCAGTTGAGGAGGGGAAATAAAGTCTCATTTTTCAATGGGAAAGCTCCAGGTTGCTGCTTTCAGACATCAGAAGTGGAGAAAGGCCAAAAACTCAACAGGAGCACGAAGAGATGGGCAGTGGGGGGGATGCATCCATCTCCATGGGGCTTTGCAACCATCGTAGCCTTGATCAGAAGAGGGGATGCACCCAGACATCACCTCTACACCCCAGAAAAGTTTTCCCTGGAGAGTTACAGATCCAATTCTGTGTTGCAGAGACAAACCCAATGTGGCTTCCCACTGAACCCCCCCAGGGCAGAGTTGCACCAGGATGAAAAGGAATGCAACCAAATTTTGAAGTTACCAAAAAAAAAAAAATACCCAACAGCCAGAAGAGAGAAAAAAAATGCTGTAATAATGGAAGAAGTTAGATACTTTTTTTCCTTTTCTTAAAAAAAAGAAGTATTATTTTCTTCCAGTTTTTTTTAAATTTAAAGAGGGGAAACAGAGAAGAGCAGTGAGCGTTGCTTAGGGCAAAAAGAGGAGGAATTGGGGCCGTACAAACGCTGTGCGGGCTGTGGATTCTCTGCCTCTTCCCCCCCGCTCAGTGCCTGCCAGGGGGAGGCGCCCACCCGCGCAACTCCGCCAAGGCGCAACTACCGCAGTCGGCGGAGCAGAAGATGCGCGGCTTTTGTGCTCGGCCCTTCAAACGCCCTCCCCCCCAAAAATGCATGGTTGTTTTGTTTTGTTTGGGGTTTTTTTTCCGGAAAAAAATAAAGATGCTCGGTGGGGGGACGGTGCTCGGCGCTGCAGGTGTCGGGGGGCACAGCCGAGCCCCCCAGGCCCCGGCTGAGGCTGGAAGCGCTCATCGCATTACTCACAGGGCAGCGGGAAGGCTCCGAGTTGGGACATGCACAAATCAGCAGGGAAACCTCTCCCCATTCCCACGGGAGCGAGCTGGCACCGAACCTGCTGCTTTAATGGCTTTTGATTATTTTATTATTAATAATATTGTTTTTCCTCCTAGGAAAGCCCTAAGTAGCCCCATAATCTCCATTTTCCCACCCCCAGAAAAGAAAAAATAGCCCATCGATGGGTTTTAAAAGCACCTTCCTGCCTGGAGCGGTGAAAGCAAAGACCTTGAGCACTTAAAGGGAAAAGAAAACAAAGCCTGAAGAAACAATTTCCTTCCTTAAATAATTACCTGTTCAAAGCCCGGCGCTGCGATTTTGCGACTGATAATGATCGATTATTTTTTTTTTTCCTCTCTTTCTCAGTGCTTTGCTTTCCTAAATTGATGGGTATTTCAATTAGGGAGAGGAAAATGGGGTGCACAGAAATATATGTGTTCACTCCAAGTTTAGATCCTATATTGAAATTCCCGAAGGAAGAACGTAGATCAACATACCCTGCTAAAATCTCACGGTTTTTTTTAAGAGACCACTTTGGGTCCCTACAGAAAACCACAACTTTCAGTCTCGAGGACCTTTTCAAGAGCCCGTTTCTGCCCTTCCTAAAACAGTTTCTTATTTTCGGTGCTTTTTCCCCTTCAGTCCAATCTTTGTCCATCATGTAACTTAACTATAATTTTAAAAGGAAGCTATTTGGAATGGAAAAAGGAGAAATTTGACCAAAATCAGATATTCGAAGGCTTGTTTGCTTTTTTAATGTTATCTCCGAGAAAGCTATTTAACTGGTTTATTAATTTTTTTCACATTGATTCCGAGCAAGCCTAAAACAGGTGAAAAAAGGGTTTTCCTTTTCTCTTCTCTTCTCTTCTCTTCTCTTCTCTTCTCTTCTCTTCTCTTCTCTTCTCTTCTCTTCTCTTCTCTTCTCTTCTCTTCTCTTCTCTTCCCTTCCCTTCCCTTCCCTTCCCTTCCCTTCCCTTCCCTTCCCTTCCCTTCCCTTCCCTTCCCTTCCCTTCCCTTCCTCTCCCTTATTTCCTTTTCTCCTCCAAAGAGGCCGCACCGCAGAATTCGTAAGGCAATAATCGCATTTCTCATCTTCAGTGGCCTCTGCCTGCCCCAAAATCCGCCTCAGAATTCCCAAATGCGCCTAAAAAGCCAAGGCAAGTACCCCCAAAAGTCACAGCTAATCCAGGGCAGCCAATTAAATGAGCTTGATAACTTTTAATTAAATTCCCCCAACCATTTATCCATACCTGCATGCCAACAGACATGTATATACACATAACCACAGGCATAGCCATAAATATAAATATATTTATGTGCGTGTGTGTAGGCATAGATCCTTTAAGCCTTAAATCTCCGGCTGTGTACATAGCAGCAGGAAAAGGGGAATAAATCATCTTTAAATTGCTTCCTTTCCCCTTCATGACAATTATTCCTGCCCGGGGATGAAGAGCAATCAGGGTGAATTTGGTGCTTGGTCACCATGAAATGCGTGGGAGATGCAGGATTTGTGTCCTGCCACCCTGGGGTGTCCCTGGGCCAGTAAAAGGCAAGAAAACAAAAAAGCACCTTTTAATGTCGGTGTTTGATTTGGGATCGTCCCAGCCCGTAGGAAGCTCCTGCCAACGCGAAATGCGGATTTGTCAAAATAAAACACTTTTAGCCCGCAATTTTCTTACTTTAATCCAATCCGGCTGTAAAAAATAATTCGGTCGAAAAAGAAATTCGTGCATGTAGCTTCTTAAATCTGCACTCGTGGCGTAAAACGAGGACTTTAATCTGATCTTGATTATTTCATTATTACTATTACTATTATTAACGATACAGTTTGCATTCAAATCGTTCAGCTCTCAAAAAGATCTGATTTTTTTCCATTGAGAACCTCAAATCCTCCCCAAATCCCAGGTGCTTGGCACATCGCTGGAGCGTTGCATGAGCAAAAACCTCTTTAACAAGAAGGAGCAAAGCCAGGAAATTGCGATAACCTCACGGCACAGCTGGAAAAATAACGCAGAAATATTTAGGTGGGATTTGGAGGGGGAAAAAAGCAATTTTACGGGTAAATATTTGGAGCCGAGGAGACTGACACAGGCCGATAACCGATATTTGTGTGTTTGGCAGCCAGCGGTGCCAGGGCTGCTGCAAGTCTGCCTTGAAAAAGATGTGCAAAATACCAAGAGAAATGTTTCTTGTCTCCTAATTTTATAAATAAAAGGTGAAAAAAAAGGGAAAAAAAATCTCTTTTTCTCCGTTATTTTTCACTACAGCTGCTCAAGGGGAGAAAGGAAAGAGAGAGAGGAATTGATTGAAGGAAGACGCTAAAGCAATAGCGGGAATTACACCCAGGGAAAATCGGTTTCTTCCACGAAAATTATGCGCATGTTTTATTTGAGCCCTCAAGAACAGGTTCTCTGTTTTTTTTAGATAGTGGATTTGTTGACCTGAAGAGATAAAAAGCGGTTTATAGTCCAGATTTTTCCAAAAGTCGATCCTTTTTAGGACCAGAAGTCTTGAGAAGATTAACAGAGAGAAGAAATCGGAAGAAACCGGACCCCAGCAGAAAATCTACGGGTTTATTTTCTCCACAAATAGCTCTGGGAGGTCTCCAACACCCAATAAACATCTACATATATTAAATAATATGATATTACGCAAGGTTAATAGAACATGGCGTAATCCCTGCAGAAGCCACCAAACCACTTTCATTCCCATCTCCACCGCACTCCGATTCCCACCTCCCCTTCCCTTGAATCGTGTTGAAATATCAATCAAATTCCCCATTTCTCTGCCCCTAATTGCTCACCTGGTGAATATTTTGCAACCAATTAACTCCAGAATTAAATCCTCGATAGCGGTTGGGAACGCTTGGGCTCTCCGCTGGATCTGTAAGGAAGAACAGGAGATTTTTATATATATACATATGTACACACACACATATATATACGGTCCTAAGGAGTTTAGGAGCTCGAATGTCCCCGTACGAGTCACCAGGCATTATTTAAAGAACAAAATTAAATCTTTCTCATTGGAAAGACACAACTTTTCAAAGCCAGCTGTGGGAATACAGAGTAGGACCCGGGATTTTCTGCAAATATTTCACAGAAAGATTTGCTAAGTGACTCTTTTGGGGTCTTTTCGGTTTGTTTTGGCATTTGTTTTTAGCAAAAGGAGTAACGTTGAATTAATTGGAAAGTAAATAAATGGGAAGTGTCCCCGAGGGCTGTAGCATCCCTCCCATGCAGCGCTGGAAACTTTGTCGGGTTTATTGAATTTTCAGGATAAACACATCGGAATAGCCATAAACCTAGCGCTGGAGAAAAGGACTGGAAGGAGGGGTCTTAAATATATAATATATGGTATACAATCGGTGTAGGATATACAATAATCGCATAGATAGGCGGATGGATGGAGGATGGAGGGGGGATGGATGAAGAGATGGATGTGTCCCACAAATTCTTCTTTCCCCCCAGTTTTACCTATGCAGATCCCTGCAGCCAGGCACTCGAAATAAATTAATTTTGATTAATTTTTACATCGGCTTTCAGCTAATTTTTGGAGAAACAACCCCCACGCGTGGCTGCGGTTCTCCTCTCCTTCTCTCTGCCTCCACACACAGCTCTGGGGGCGTGTGGGGAAGGATCCCCAGGACCAGAGCATCATCAACCCCCCACAGCATCATCACGTTCGGGAAGCATCCCTCCACCCAGAAGCCGGTGGGGGACCCTGACCTAAGCCAGTCCCTGTCCCTGCGGGTGTCCTTGTCCCTGCTGGGTGTCCCTGTCCCTGTCTCTGCAGGGGTCCCCGCTGCCCCATTCGGCTCTGGCAGCCGCAAGGCAGGGGAGGGCTGGAGGGGGCCCTGGGGGGGAGGGTGGTGACTCCCATCAGCATCACCCCAACATCACACCCGCCCTTGCCGAAATTTGGCAGAATCGGGCAAACGGGGCTTATGCCTCAGCGCTGAACTTCTTAAAACCCCCAAATTTAATGGAAAATAGTTATAAAAAATCAATATATTTTCTCATATTTTACCCCTCCAGCTCCCCCCAACCCCGCAGAGCAGGATGAATCCTCCCCCCAAAACTCACTATATAGGAAAAAAAACACCACACAATTTCCCTAGAAGAGGTTTTTTGAAGGTAAACCTCCCCATTCAGAGGTCCCCGAGAGCAAAATTTGAATCATTCCTGGATTTAACTTTATTTTCCAGCTCAGCAGACACAACCCCCGCAGTCCTGTGTCCCTCCCCGTCCCTGCCTTCCCTGTGCCCTGTCCCCGAGGAATACTCCGCTTTAGGCACTTGCCTCTTTAATGCCCAAAACCCCCAGCGTGACAACACAAAAACCGGTATTTTAAGTTTTTTGGTTTTTTTCAGATTGCAAAATCACATCCTCAGGGAGCAAAAAATGAATAAAAATAAAATAAAATAAAAAAACAAGAGGAGGGGGTATTTGTTCCACGTTTTTGAAGGGAAAAGCACATAGGAGCTGTGGGGGTCACCCGTGGTCGGAGCCTGAGAAATCCTTGGAGGACAAGGAGGAAAATCACGATTTTTTGCCAATAATGGAGCAAAATCCTTTTTTTCACCCTCTTTCACCCGAATTAGGACATACCTTACTGGTGCCAAAGTTTTGGTGATGAATTGGATGCACTCGGAGGGAGAGGGGTGGGAAGGCAGCAGCCCTGCCTGCCTCCTACCAGCGCTAAAAAACCCTATCTTTAACCCCAAAAATCCATTTTAACCTCGGGAAAGGAGAATTTCATCAGGTTCTTGGCATTTAGGGTAGACACTGAGCGTTAAATTTAAGTCGGAGTTATTGCCATGGATCAATCAATAGCCATACCTTAGGTGGAGGTACTGTCCCTCTCCTGGGTGAAAATCCAGATTATTCCCATCCAGGCAGATAAAGATCCTGCAAAAACCATCCCACGCACAACCCGCACACGTTTTGAGGGAAAACACAGCGAATTCAGCCTCTCTCTGCCAAGCTGGAGTCATGTATCGCTTAATTTCCCTAAGCATTTCCACTCCTTCAAAATTCAGCCCAGCAAATAATTTTTTGGAACCGGCTGGGATCTCTCAATTTACCAAAAATGTTTTTTTGAAGAGAAACATCGGGTTGTTTCGTGGGTTTTTTTTCCCCATTTTCTTGCTTTTTTTGCTTATTGCATACATATTTTCCCTAACTGATGCCTAATAAGTCCCAGGTTTTCCACCAAGAGTTGCATTTCTCCCATCGTGATGTTGCTTGGAAATGGAGGTTGCATCGTTCTCACCCGCTCAGCGTGGGCAGCACTTGTGCCTATTCATCATTTATTTTTCTCTATTTAATATAATGATAATTTAATATTTCATATAATTAACACAATATTTAAGCTCAGCTTCTACCTCTGGAAATGAAACTCCTCGGCGTTTTGTTTTTGAAAATGTGAATAAACATGGCAAAGAGCCTCAATCCCTTCAAGCAGCTCCAAGGGAGGAAATATTTGGACATCAACTGGACCAAGAAATAAATAATTTGGGTGGGTGAAGGGGAGAACCAGCCCTGAGCACAGAACTCTCAAATATAACTGATTTTTCGGGGGAAAAAAAAAGCCGTTTTCTTACATTGGCCTGGTGTCAGCCTCTGTCCTTCCAAGCACATCTTGAGTTAATCCGGTACCGGGAGATGGAGGAGAAAATGACCCCGGAGCGCTGAAAATAATTTAAAAACCCAATAAATAAAAAACCAAGGGGGAGAGTAAAAATTCACCTCTGTAATTTAGAACATTTACAGATAAAGAAAAATATACTTAACGGGAAAAAGAGAAAACCTCATCCAAGCGCAAAGGGCTCCAAAGCACCTGAGCGTCCCCGGCTCCTCTCCCTCTCCGTCTCCTTGAGAATATGAAGGGGGAAAAGTGCTGGAAAAAGGAGTATTACGCCTTCCAAACACCACTGTGTTGACACCGGCTGGACCAAATGGCCC
>NW_010208444.1:0-245 GCF_000695765.1 Mesitornis unicolor | reverse complement strand
CCTTTGCTTTTTTGTCAGCGCTTGAGGCGAGCTCCTGTTTTAACTTGGAATTGAACTTGGACTTCCGAGCAGCCAGGGGCCCTGCGCGGAGGCGCAGCCTTTATTTGTCTGCCTCTAAAGCACCGAGTCAAGAAGCATCGGGGCCGGCGTGGAAATGATCGCGGTCATTAACGTGGGGAAATGGCCCAAAGATGGGACATTCAGTGGGGGCTGTAAAAAAATTAAACTAAACTAAACTATAAAAT
>NW_010208443.1:0-1436 GCF_000695765.1 Mesitornis unicolor | reverse complement strand
TGAAGTCAAGGTAGACCACATCCACCGCTAATCCCCAGTTACAGATTTTTGGGGAGACAAAAACCCCACTGGGCAACAGGATTAATCCATAGCATAAACCTCAGAGTCGCTATAAAGCAGGGGATTGGATGGGGACGGCTCCATTTCCTCCCCAGTTGCGCTCCCACGTGGGTCTCAACTGTTGGAGCAACGGTTACCGTGGCAACGGGTACCACGGGAACAGTCCCCACGGCAACCACTACAGGGACAACGGTTACAAGAGCAACGGTTGCCATGGCAATGGTCACAATGTAACCGTTAATGGTACCCGTTGCGATGGTGACCTGTTGCCATAGCAACCATAGCCATGGTCAACCGTTGCCATGGGAACCATTCCTATGGTGACCGTTGCCATGGTAACCGTGTATCACCGCCTAATGCCCTGCGAGTTTGGATGTTCCTCCTCGGAGCTTCCTACGGTTGAAATCCTGGATTTTTTTGTTCTGATTCGGAAATAAATCCCAATTTTCAGATAAACAGTCAAAGGAAAAGGCACAAAATCCTCACATTTCTCAGAGTCTTTTCTCCCTCCTTGAGACTGAGCACCGTCGCATCACCATTCATTCATTAATTTTTCCCCTATAACTTCCCCTAACGCCTGAAAACCCTGGGGTTTGTACCTGTGCTTACGTTACATTAAAGCACTTAATTAGTCTTCATAGTTCTCTATATTAATGAGAATTAATTACACTCCTTTATTATGCACAGCCTCCAAAAGATTGGGCTTTGGGGGTTGGTGCAATGCATCGCGCCCCTCTGCAAGCCTGGGCAGTGGGTTTAGGGTGTGTAGAGGGGTAACTTGGGGGTAATTAAGGCATAATCAGTGCAATTAAAACCTGAGAGATGTAATTAGCGGTCCTCTGTCCTGGCCCATGTGGAGCGGGGCGGGGGGGAGGTATGGGAGCATCCCAGGAAAATGCAGGAGCAAAGGGAAAATCAGTATTCACGTGGATGCTGGGGAGCCTGCGAGGGAGGCCGAAATCAATTATTAACGGGCGTTATTAATGGAGGAAATTCATAATTAAGGAAAAGGTTACATGAGCTCGTCGGGCTGCTGCGGAGACGCTTTGGGGCCGCTCGATGAAACTCATCCCCGGTGTTTGCCAGGGGGACCAAGCAAAACGGGGCTGGGACAAGAGAGGGAATTATTCCTGTATTTGCTAATTAAAATGGGATTATAAATGTTTTATGTTGCCTGGGAGCCACCACCCCAAGGGTTCGGGGCCGATTTATGGGACCACCCTGGCTTTAAATGTTAATCCTGAAGCCCTCAAGCCTTCCTGGGGAAGCTGGGTGAGGGGTTCCCAACCCTGGAATTGTTTTAAAATCTACTTTTTTAAGATATAGAAGTGAAATTCTATATTAAAATAGATATATTTATACTTATATCTATATAA
>NW_010208442.1:0-214 GCF_000695765.1 Mesitornis unicolor | reverse complement strand
CCACCCAAATCCTCCCCAACCACTCTCCTAGACCTCAAAATCCACTCCAGGACCCCCAAAATGACCCCAAAAACCACCCCAAAATCCCTTCACTACCCTCTCAAAATGGCGGCCTCAAATCCCCCTCAGGACCTCAAAATCCATACAAAACTCCCCAAAATTTACCTAAAACAACCCAAAATGTACCCAAACTCTCCACAACCACCCCCCACAC
>NW_010208441.1:2840-3040 GCF_000695765.1 Mesitornis unicolor | reverse complement strand
GGGGCCGGGGGAGCCGCGCTCACCGGGGGGACCCTGCGCAGGGTGGGCAGAAGGGGGACAGAGGTTCAGGACATCAGCCGGGGATGGGGACCAAGGCTGTGTCACCGCAGGTGGCAGAGCACAGAGCCACCTTGTGGGGATGGGTGACAAGCGCCCGGTGTCCCCACCGCATCATTGAGGAGGGAGATGTGGGCACCTAC
>NW_010208441.1:0-2543 GCF_000695765.1 Mesitornis unicolor | reverse complement strand
CTCACACGCTCGCCGGCGGGGCCGGGAAGCCCAGCGGGGCCGGGCTCACCACGGGCTCCTCTCTTTCCTTCCTCACCAGCTGGGCCGGGGGGACCTTGGACACCAGCAGGACCCTGAAGAAGGAGGCAGGGGCATGAGCACCCACGGGGTGCGTGGGAGCCAGCGGGGGTCGAGCCCCCCAGGAGACGTGGAGGGGGGCACTTACGGGTTCGCCTTTGGCACCGGTGTCTCCTTTGTTGCCTGGAGCACCGGGTTCACCCTGGAGGTGGAAGAAGATGGAAAAAACATTTAAAAGCAGTTTGAGGAGCAAAGGGAGCCCTGAGCTGCATCCCGCCTGGTCCCCCCAGTAATAGGGAGATGCTCAGCCTCTGCCAGCTCCCAGCACCGTCCTGTGCTGGCCGGGAGAAGCCGGTGGGACCGCAAAGACCGGAGGTGGATGGAGGCGTCCAGGGATACTCACGCTGTTACCCTTGGGACCGGGGGCACCGCTGGGACCCTGGGGGCCGGAGGGGCCGCGGGCACCGGGGAAGCCGGGAGCGCCAGCAATGCCAGGAGCACCCTAGGAGAGGAGGAGGAGGGGGTGAGGAAGCAGCACGGACCCTCGTCACGGAGCCAGGCGGGGGGGACAGGGACACTCACAGTTGCGCCCTTGGCACCGGGTTGACCATCAGCACCGGGGTTGCCCTGCGGAGAGGAAGAGGAGGAGGAGGAGGGTTACACCAGGGCAGTGGGACGTGAGGCCGAAGGACACGGGGCCATCGGATGTCACTTACAGCAGGACCAGCAGCGCCAGCGGGGCCGGGAGGACCGGGCTCACCACGGGCACCTTGGGGACCTTCGCTGCCACGAGCGCCCTGGGGACCGGTTTCACCCTGGGGAGGAAGAAGAGAGAGGAAGAGCCATGAGCACGGGGGCTGCTCCGAAACCCCTGGCACAGCCAATTCCCCCCCAACCACAGCTCCTTTTCCATGGAGACAAAGCCAGCAGAGATGTCATGGGATGGGAACAATCCCATCTGCCCCACTGTCCTGGCCAGCAGCACTTCGGGTTTCCTCATTTTTGGGCCATGTGTGGAACCCATTCGATGCTCAGTCCTTCTCCCCACCACCAGCTCCCAGTTTCCCCAGCCCAGGAGATGCCACCTGGGAAGAGATGGTCAGGCAGGTCCTACCTTAGCACCAGCAGCACCAGGGAAGCCAGGGGGACCAGCGGGACCAGTTGGACCCTAAAAGAGAGACAGAGGAGAGGTCCCACCTCACACATCTGGAATTTTCCGGATGGTACCTCTCTCCTTCCAGAGAAGCCAGAGCTGATGCCAGGAGCTGGTTTGGGACTGGGTTTGGGGGTTACTTACAGGGGGACCAGCAGCACCGGGAGCACCGTCGTTACCGCGAGCACCCTGCAAGAGAGGAGACCCCCGTTAGTGATGTTCATGGATGGGAGAGGAGGCCCCCAGCCCCCACCTGCACCCAGGGGGTGCTCAGCCCTGCCCAAACTCATACTCACAGCGGGACCGGATGGACCAGGACGGCCTCTCTCACCGGGAAGACCACGAGGACCCTGTGGAGGGGAGAGGACACATTAGGGTCACCAGCAAAGACACTTTCCCCTTGCGGGGTCTCCTCCCATCCCTTTTCACTCCCCCTAGCACCCCGTGCTCCATTTCCAGGGGGTTAAGGCCCCTCCTCACCCCATTCCCTGGAGAAGCATTCCCCAGGATATGCTGTGTCCCCATCACCTCTTACAAACCACCCCTGTCTCCTTTTCTGGGAAGAGCCCAGGGACCCCAGCACTCACCATCTGCCCAGGAGCTCCGTTCTCCCCGGGACTGCCAGGCTCACCCTAAAAGAAAGGACAATATTGAGGGACCTGTGGTGACTTCACCAGGAGGACGGGGGTGATACTGCCACTGCTCCTCACCTTGGGGCCAGCAGGACCAGGCTCACCCTTGGCACCATCCAAACCGCTGAAACCCTGGGGAGCAGGACCAAGAAGAGAGGAAGGGGGGGTCAGGAGGGGACCCCCAGCTGAGGTTGGTCTCCCCCTTCCCCGAAATCTTGCATCCATGGACTTACTCTGTGACCCTTCATGCCTGGCAGACCAGCAGTTCCTGGGAGACCACGGGCACCCTAGGAGAAACAGGGAGATGGTGATGATGGAGATGGTGGTAGAGTTGGGAATGGGGGTGATGGAGATGATGAGATTATGGAGATTATGGACATGATAGAGATTATGGAGATGGAGATAATGATGGGGATGGAGATGGAGGTGGTGATAGAGATGGGGATGGAGGTGGGAATTGACATGATGGAAGAGGGGATGGGGATGGGGATGGGGATGGGGATGGGGATGGTGATGGAGATAGAGATAGAGATGGAGATAGAGATGGGGATGGGATGGAGATGGGGATGGGGGTGAGGATGGTGATGGTGATGGAGATGGAGATGGAGATGGGAATTGAGATGATGGAGGTGGGGATGGTGATGGAGATAGAGATGGGGATGGAGATTATGATGGAGATAGAGATGGGGATGGGATGGAGA
>NW_010208440.1:0-14838 GCF_000695765.1 Mesitornis unicolor | reverse complement strand
AACTCCTAAGATTCTGTGATTCTATGAAAACTACTGATGTACCGCACATTTGATGTACAGACAACAATCAATTTTCATGAGACACAATGGATATTTTGTTTTATAGGATTACTGTGGAATTGTCATATAGATCTGAGTGAAAAAGAAAAAAGGGCAATGGGAAACACATAATGAATGATGGAAGCATTTTCCATGTAAACCTCTGGAAATAACAAAAAAAAAAAAGAAATCAATTTCACCAGCTTAATTTGCCTATTTTTACACAAAATACAGCATATGAATGAGAACAGAACACAGCCTGTTTTTATCAAAAATCTTTTTTTTTTTTTCTTTTTGAAGAATTGATGAGTCCTCCCTCCTACCTTTTTTTTTTTTAATCTGTAACTGACAGCTTTTCTGGAAATATGGTGCTGTATCAACACCTAATGAAGGTCCCTTCTCAGCTGGAAAGGATTGCAGCACCTCACCTCATGTTTAATATAGAAAGGACATGTCCTTCATGTGAAATAGTAATATCAATTTATGTATTCAGCAGAGTGCATCTTGGCATCCTACTGATTCCTTGAGTCATAATGATACTCATCACACAACAGGAAATATCAAAAGATTTTAAGCTTATATTAGTTCAAGTAAGTAAATGACTACCTATTTTGTCACACCACTAAATCACTACTTATCTTAAACAAAGCTTTTTTTCTTTTTCTCTTTGTCACACAGGCTGAATAGACTATTGGTTTATATAAGTAACTACTGCTAATACAAAACAATGATGCCTGCATATCTGTAGAAATAGAATAAACCATAAGAGGTCAGAAACTTGTTCCTTCCACAGCAGATGTGCTTTGCTTCTCGTCATACAAGATGTTACCACTCTACAATGTTATATTTATTCAAAAGCATTTCTTACCTGAAAATCGGATTCTTTAAGTCAATGATGTTACCAGATCTAAATCCTGTCTGGTCCACCATAGCCACAATCTGAATATCATAACTATGTCTGCATCAGAAAGAGAAGTATTAAAAAAAAAAAAGGTAATTGAACTAAAACAATTAAAACATCTTGTCTGAAAAAATACCAGTGTAGTTACTGTCTGAATAATAACCCCTTAGTATAACAAGAAAAGGAAATTTATTTGCAGTGGTATCAGTGCTTGATTACTTATTAATCTCTAAAGAAGTAAAATTCACAGGATGCTTAAGTGTATTTTAAGAGTTTGCATCATAATTTTGTACTGATAGTATTCAATAGTGAAAGGTCTTTTTCCCCTCTCTGACAGAAATACTGTGGATTTCAACATTAGCAAGTACAATCAGAGTATTATTTCATGATCAAAGATACTTAACTGGCCAAACAGCATTAGGTTCTCTAATGTCATAATCCCAGATTTCACCAGGAAGGATATTTGTCATAGGACTTTCTGCAAGAAGCTGTTTACACAGAAGTGTAAAGAGAGGACCAACCGAGCAACTAAGAGTATACCAAAATGCTGAAGCTGACCAAAGCTGGTCCTCCTGCAGGGAACAGCAACTGCAGAGTTACATAAAAGTGCTTTGTTGATCACAAAAGCAGATTAGTTTTGTGGCAGGACTTGTTAGCTCAGTGCTAACACATGGTTAAAGTGCTTCTCGTTCTCAGTCTGGCAAGGGCACCAGCTCAGGTGTCACTGAGGTGTGCTCCATTGTAGGTATGCCTCGTGTTATCAACATTTACAGCAGTAGTTGTGTGATCGCTTTGTGGGATACAGCATTTCTTTTAAAACGTGAGCTTGAAAGAGACATATCAAGATCTGTATTATTTATTTTTTCCATAAGGAATTTCTAAGCAGAGGATCTGGAAATCTGACAAGTCCTAAATGTGTGCAACTTGTGTGATCCTGTCACTTGAGTATTTTCTTCAAAGCAAAGCATAAGAGTGTAGTTAGCAATCATTTGACTAACAGGAGGAACAGCAGAGAAGTCTGGTGAGGAAATATTCCCTTCCAAAAGCAGCCATCTTCACTTAGTCTCAGTGGAAGGACTAGCAACACTTGAAAAGGACCCTTCTTTAATAGGGAGCACATCCACAAGGATTTTTTTTTCAGAATTAAACATGTATTGATTTGGGATAATCCCAAATGGAGAGACAAGTGGAGAGACAAGGGATGTTGGGGCTTCAGGCAAACAACCAGGCTGCTAACCAAGACATGGCCAGAGGTTACACTACCAGAAAAAGATATGGAAAATGACTGGACGTTACCTGAGAAAACTGCTGTGTGAAAGACAGCGAAGTGGAAAGCTGACAAAAGCTGCGAGTACAACTGTGAGAGAAGGCAGGATGTGACAGGTGGTTAAAGAGAAGGCACATCACAGGTAACTGGAGTGAAACATGAAGACCTTTTGGTGAGCAGAGTCTTACAAGACCAACAGTGGCTAAGTAACTGTATCAGTGATACTGTGGTACCAGAAATAAAAAAATGTGGCTGTAAGCATACTCAAAATCAACTAGTGTCTTTGAGGTACCTCTAACATGAGCAGCCACAACACAAAATTTGCTTGGGAAGCTTTTACACTTACCGGTTATTGGCAAGAAATAAGACTCTGCCTGACAGAGTTTCCCCCTCTTTAGCAAAGAGTGGTATTTGAAGAAGGCAGCGTACTTGATACCAGCGAGTGAGAGGTTGTGTAGGTGCAGTGGACAACCAAACAGTTACCCTGAAACAAACAAGAAAAGCTGTCTAGCGTTTCTCTCCTGTGTTATCCTTTTGGAAACAATTTCAAGTTGTTAGACCTTTACGTGTGAGAGGCCTCAACTGTCTATAATAAACTTTAAACTGCCTTCAAGTAAACTGGGAGAGTTTCCCAATGTTGGGAAATCAATACATTATGCCTCATTTTCTTTCGTTATCTATACTGTACCTGTCATCACTAGATCTGTATGCCTAAGCCAATTATGGATATTAGGAAAAGAGACACTTCAGACTCCTGTTTTCTCTTCTTTCCACACTGCCAGGACAGAGAATACTAATTTCTTTCTCCTGTTACCACTCAGACAATTTCAACAAATTACAGGAAATTAAGCTTTTTGTTTAATGGAAATACTATTCTGAATTCTTGACAATCCTTATTTGAGAAGAAAATAATAGACATTTATTAACACACATACATAGAAGCACATTTTAAAATTTATTGAAAAAAGTCAACTGAACTAGGTCAATTTAACTGGGAAATCAACAAGTCTTATCTAAGAGCTGAATACAGATAGCAGAAATCTGTATCTTGACTACCTGAGCAAGTTTATCTAATTTTCATCTCATTACTATAAAAGATGAATGTCCCATTTTGAAATAAATGCCTGGTTTGGCAGTGAAAAATTTTCCCAAGCCTCGTGAATATTTTTCTTTCTGTTTTGTTAGCTAGAACTTGCAACCTGCTCTCCTTTTTGCTGACAAACAAGACCAATCCAAATGGGAAAACCTAGCTTACGTTCAAATGCTGCTGCTTTACTTTCAGTGTAAAACAGAAAGGTATACAGCATTACAAAGACTCAGTATTGTGTGGAACAGTGCCTTTTGACCCTCAACCATTCCTGGATGCAGGTGCCATAGATAATGTGCACCCCAACCAATGGGAAGCATACATCAGACATACTGCTAGCACTAGGTTACCACACTTCTTGTTACCTTTAGAAGGCAAAATTTCTTTAATATGAAGGAATTATATTACAAACAAGGTCAGCACCAGATAAAGGTCTAATTCTGACACACTCTGTATGAAATACATGGGTTTTTTTCCCACTGTAGTGTTTCATAGAAAGAAGGAAAATATACTTACAGCGATCCTACAAAGGCCACATCAAACCAGAAGACCAGACCATGGATCAATCCAGTTTGTGCAACTCGGAAAACAAAAGGGATTTCCACTCTGCAGAAGAAAAAATAATATGCTGCCAAAGTAATTTCCAAGAAGTACTGGAAATTCCACCAGAAACCTACCTTGTACTAATTTTTCTATTTCCATTCTTACTAATCGGTTTATGTCTCAATTTTCCATTCATTGAAAAGGATATGGTCTTTTTCTCTGTGTCAACAGAGCTAAGCAACGGCACTGATTTAAGTGTTAGTTTTTTGTGTGCCTCATTTGATAGTAGAATCAAATATTCCACTACACAAGTGTTACTGCTTCATTTGTGGCAACACTACAGACTGTTACAAATACAGGGTTTCAGTCTTTCCAGTGAAAAATTTCCCATTCCCAGTAAAAGACTTGGATTTATTTTAACTACTCTTCTTAACAGGAAGATGTTCCACTACAAATATGACAAACAGAACTGCCACTTGAACCAGAAGGAAAAATTGAGCCACTTGAGCATCAGGTGGAATATTTTCCCTTCCAAAAGAACTTTTACTGGCTATGTAGTTGAACCTAAATCTCTTGCACACTTGCAGAAATATATCCTAAAATTAGCATTCAAGTATGAACATAGTAGTTCTGAAAACCCCTGAAGAAAGTTAATGCTAGTCAGCTGAAACTGGAAAGCAATTCTCCAGCTGTTTCTCCCCCTCTTAGAGCAATTTTTCTCTCTCAGTAGACCATTTCATTTACACAATTAGTTGTGAGTCATGTTGAAACAACAAGGGTTCAGAGCTTCAAAGACAATCTGTGATATTTTCACCTTATGACAGTCTCTTACAAGGACTTGACGTATTTCCTCAACAATACAGTGCATTTTATTTCACAGATGTACTGAGAAGGAGGCTTCTCTGTGGTCATTCTGGGCCACAAGGATGCAGGTTGGTTTATGTGCAAGACTTTTTAACTAAAGATCTGCAGGAGCTTTGGAGGAAAATAAAGAGGTACAGCTGATTCCTGATAGACTGGAAAATGTTTTTAAAAAAACTCAGATACACAAGAGTTCAGCAAGGCAACTTGTGAGGACAGCATGTGACAAAATTCTTTTAGGATGTCTACACAGAAAAACAAAGATCGCCTTTTAACTACATTTTAATGTATTCCAACATATAATGCTAAGAAGTAAACACTGTCCTCCAGAGCCCATTTTATCCCTTTCAGTAGTAAAATTTAATGAACCAATCTCTGGTGTTTTACAGGCTCACAAACAGGCTGCTCTGCTAGTACAAGACAAATTGTCATGCAGATGAACACTGCAGCCCATTATAAGTGATGTACTAATCATTCTGTCAAGCCACCTGCCCTCCTCCACATTCATCACCAAAGCTTCCTCTATCTCTGAGCACCAACAATCAACAGCCAGGTAAAGAAAGATAGAGAAGAGTAGGATGCTGGCATCTGCTCACCTCTGCAAATCTTCTTCAACAGCTTCCAGAAAGTTAATGGTATACTTCACTGTATGGGCCATCAGAATTTTCACGTCAAAAGTATCCTATAGGGGTAAAAAAAACAAAACAAAACAAAACAAAACCCCAAAAACAAACAAAAAAACCACAAAAAACCCAACCAACCAAACAAAAAACACCAAAAAGGAGAAGTTGCAAGTGTTATCATTCTTTGTGTCATTGTATAAACTTGTTTTCTGTTAAAAAAGTGGGGGAAGAAATCAACCTTCACCCCAATAAAATTATTTTAAATGTTTCACTTTTTAGTATCTCTTATAACACTGTTAGGTTTTGCAATATTATCAGAATGTAATATGTTTGATAGCTCACATACCTATTAAGGACTATTTTACTCAACCCAAAACCAATAAAATTTGTCCAGAAATTGATCACTTGTAAAAACAATGGTGGTTTTGTTTTTGTTTTTAAACTACACACATTTTAATGTGGTCTTCTGCACTGCATAGTTGGGCATGCCAAACTAAGACAATATGGAGATACTTAAAAATTAAATTAGAAAGTATAGAAAGCCAAATTACTTAATACAGATTGCCCTCTAGAAAAAAAGTTAGGAGTAGTCAGTCAGCAAATAAAAGCTTTTCCCTTCATTTTTCTTTCTTTAATCACATGTACTAATCCTAAACTATCACTGTTCACATGCTCTTTTAAGAAGTAAAGCAACGTAAAGGCTTGTATGACATTCCCCTCTGTGAACCCATTGAAGAAGTAAAATCTATCTCCAGAGGAAGAGGAAGTCCCAGACATACAAACTTACCACAATAGGTTGTCGGAAATACTCTTCCACAGCTATAGTGCGCAGACTGGACAAGTTGACTCCATAAAACCATTCCTGGCACCTAGAAACAGTAACACATGAAATGGTTAGGGAAAAATGTTTTTTTCTGGGTTCTAACCAGACCTAGGCACAATGGCAGGTGAAGTGTGGCTGAGCACCTCTTTTCCTTTCTCCTGTTTGCCAACAGGCCAAATTTCAGCCCTCCTTAGCTTACTTTACCTTCCCCACAGACTTCTTATACAGCACTAAGGTGACATGATCTGCTCAATGGACATATGGAGACATTTCACACCGTGCTTCTGAAAGTATCCATGCAGCAAGCAGAGAACAGGGAGAAGAGCTGAGGCACTCTTAAGCTACTTTTGTAATCTTGAGCTATTCCAGAATTGGGGGAAGACCTTGTATAAATAAAAATAGCGATGATACCACCTGTATTACAAGTCTGTTCCTTTTTATTGACATTGAAGTGGGAAATAAAGATAATCTTATACCAACTGAATGGGGAAATAATAGTATTTTTATCTTAACAATTTAGGCAAGTGTGCATTTTATTTATATTCAGGCTATTTCCAGAATGAAATTTGAAATTAAAACAGACATATTCTTTGTCCTGCATAGAACCCTCTTATCAACCCAATGAAAACTTTAATAGATATCTTTCTTTCCTGATAAGATAAACAAAAGGAGAAATGGCAAAGAAGCTTAACTCCTTTTGGTAGAAGTGTCATCCAGATACAAAACCATAGTTAAGCCTTCCAGGTTTTCAGAAGCACTTGAAAAGGGACACTTTAAATGTTTACATTGTTACATCATACAACTCCTAAACTATCATAACTTTTTTCAAAGTACGTGAGTTACTCTATGCCAATCTGGCAATATCCTTTTAATACTGATAAATTCTGCAATATGAGTTGTGTGCTATTTGCAAAAAGAGAAGGTGCTCAAATGACTGACTGCCTTAAAGATATTTGAGAAGGTATCTTTAAGGAAAGAACTCAAATAAGCACAACAGAGGAAATCAGCTGACATCAGCAACTGAGTGATCTTTTACTCTCCTCCATACATCTGCTGTACTGTATAATTGAGTTGCTTATTTATCACTGATGAGAAACACAAAAAATGCACATTATTTCTAACCACTTGCTGTATATTTATGCTTTTTATCTTTCTATCTTTGTAAGGTTTACACCAACAAAGAGAGCAGTCTACACTTCCTACATTTGTGGGAATGATTACTGGTAAATACAAATTAATATGCAGCTCTGAAGCACAACAGTAAGCCCATCTATAGGCCTGAAGAGAAACAAAACATACTTACATGGTTTCATAATTATTATTACTGTACAGATCCAAAACAGTATGAGAAACATGTAGCCTTTCCTTGTTATAGTTAACAGACTATGCTAACTGCTGCATCTGATGTTTAAACATACAGCTTGATTTTTGCACAGGACTTTGGAGGTTATTTAAAGTCCTGGTGCCTTTACCAGCTGAAAAATCAAATAGCAAGTTTAGGTTACTTCCAGTCTTTTGCTCAAGTACTATCATACAACTGGATCCAAAACCATATCCAGTCTCTAAGACACAAGATACAGATTTAGCTAAATAGGAAAGGTTTTATTACACACAAAGCACATCTTCTGTTCTGAGTAGCAAAGCTGGACAATGAATGAAGGCTGCTTCTTGAGGGCTGGAATTTGAAGCTTAGCAAGTTACAGGCTGTCACCAACTAGTTCCTGATGGTTTACTTTAAACATCCAAGACAGCCCTGAGAAAGGGCTTTGTCTGGAAAAGGATTTTTATAGCTCTTGATTTATCAGAGTACATAGGTCTATCAGGATAGACCTTATAATACTAAGAACATGAATGTCCTAGAGTGGTACATAAGCAGAACTACTGCACCCTCACCCAGAACACTTTGTTGGTCTTTAGAGCACTCAGTAAACTCAAGAGTGTTTAATTCTCTTGCACAATCAATGCCCTGGGCATACATCCATACAAAACTATGTAGACTGATAAGAGAACTGACATGATGCTCAGGGGACATCTCAAGACAACAATAAATTATTTTGTAAGCACACAAACTATTTTGTCTAGGAATATGTCAACAGAACGTGATATACAAAGAGCATAATCAAGGGTAATTGCATGACATTTCTGTGGTTAGTTTGGTTAAAACAATCTCATAAAAAATTAGAAGAATGTAACAAAAAGACCGGTCAAAAATGGGTGACATCCTTTTGCAAAGATAGGTAGAGGAGAGACTGCAGTATGTCATGATTTAGATACCAACCTGATCACTATCACAATTACAAAGTATTACTGCAATCTGTAGTAATCTGTAATAATAATGTCAATGAAAAAAACATTCTTCATGCAAAGAAAATAAACTTACTAAAGCAGACTTGAAAAAAGTCTGGGTTTTTTTTGTTGTTTTTTTTTTAAGAATGCACATGGTATATTTGTGTTAGCAAACTATAAGAAACTAATCTAGCTGGACTGCTCAATCCCAAGTGTACAATTAAGTAACAAAGGGCATCAGATTTATTCCCACCACCAATAACATCACCATATATGTCAGTGTTCAGGGAGATACACATACGAACACTGGATCTACCTCAGAGGTATTCCACAGAGGTTTTATATTTATTATAAATGAAGATGAAGCATCCCAAGCAGTCTGAAATGGAATGCTTTCATATTGGCAGTAACATTCAGTCCTATATAGACCTGGAAAACTAATCTGTATTTCTGCTTCAGACTACTAAATATGTATTAAATGTATTTATTAAATGGTTAAGAATCTGCATTGTGGTACAACGTTGTGGTTCAGTCTTGTAATTTATAGTCTAATATATATCACTGACATGTCATGTATATAAGCAAAAATAACAGGATCTTTGGGAAGAAGGACCAGTATGACAGTTGAGATGTGAAATCTTATCAGAAGTTACTTCTATCTTCTTTTTACAGTCTCTTAACATAGAAAAATAGTGTTGCCTTTTTATGATTGTATACATAAAATGCAAACATTTCATAACTGGCTCAACCTACATGTGAGACAAATGAGCACAAACTGGCTGTAACATCACCAGCAAAGGATTCAGCATGTCAATCACTCAAGTGTCTCTCACTCCTTTAATCACTATAGAAACAGTAAGATTTTGTCATAACTGTACTTCAGAGACATCCAGAAGAAACCTTTTGAGTATGAGCAGTTATACTGTAACCTAGGCATGGAAGAAAACTTTGTCTTTAAGAAACCAACAAATACATCTGATGAAGTCCACTTAATGTTCATGTTTCACTTTGCAAGCTGAAAAAACAGTTGAAAGACTACATTTATAATCTTCCACCAGATTTAAAATCAGTTAACACCAGAGTTCCACAGTACCTTTTATCCAAAACCTTTAAATAATAATCTATAAATGGCTACCTTATAAATTAACTGATCTGTATCACAGTAAGGACTGGAGATGCTTAAAAATAAACCTGCCCTTTGTTGAGATGAAATAATCTCAATTTCTTCTCATTAGAATATTGCTGTAAATGTTTTGTCCTATATAGAGCACAGTCACAGTGGATAGTTGCAGTAGGACACTCTAAGGCAAAAGGAGTACAACTTCTAGTTAAAGCTGTTTGAAAAATTTAGGTCGACAGAAAGTAACTACCAAATTGGAAATTGTTCAGGACATGGGAATTAAAACTTGTTCTCTGTGAAGACTGCCAAGAAATCTTTCCTGTGCTCATGCACCTGGGACTTCAGACAATACAATGATCACCATCCGCAGTGTATTGTGCTTTGGTGTAGCAAAGGAAACACTAGCATTTGATTCACAGTCAACTCTTCCTCACAATGGATGCTCCACAGAGTCAATTTCTCTTCCAAAAAGAGATCCAGTCACCTCTAGTGCTTCCTGAGAGATCCTTCAGACTTGCACAATAAACAGTATGACTGTAGGCCAAAGCAGAAGTAAACATGGAAAACCAAAAAGCATTCTCTTCCAATTTTGACAGATGATAGTTTATGTTGAATCAAAGAAATTATTTAATATTTAATCTCTACTGAATCATTGATAAAACCAAAATAACAAATAATTGTTACCAAAAACTGGCTCTGGACAATTGCTCCATGTACAGCTGCTCATCACTAAAAGGAGCCACATGAATGTCACTGTATGTTGGGAACATCATACCTAGTAAATAAAGGACAATATAAATTAGAAAGACAAGTGTTCAAGAAGCGTTTGGACAATGCTCTCAAATACATGGTTTAATGTTAAGGTTGCACTGTATGGATTAAAGAGGTGGACTCTATGGTCCCTTCCAACTCAGGATATTTTGTGGTTCTATAGTTCCACAGACATCTCTACAGGAATGTCTTCACTAGCAAGAAACCACCACTTCAGAAACAGCAATTGTCAACATTTGATTTCATTAATATACGAGTTACTGAAATGTGAATATGCTAAAGCAGTTGGTAAAAAACCCAACCCAGAGCAACTTACAGAACAGATCAGAATACTTCATAAAGTCTTAGTAATTATATGGTCCTATCTCAAATATTTGAATTATTTAGCTTCCTTCAAATGAAATTAAATGCAAGCTATTAAACACCTTCCCAACACACTCCAGTGGAAGAACAGCAACTTCTTTGCTAATAGCTAACCTTATAAATATAACATTTGTGTGAAGGATTCGCACTAAGGCTCATATTTGATCTTGAATTAAACTGCTGGGTGTGGTTTTGGTCAAGCTCAGAAGAACTGCTGTTAATGAATGAAGTAGTTATATGCACTTCACTCTTAAGACGTTTACTGAGGAAACTCATAGCACTTCAGAGTAAACACTGAAAGTTTTACAAACACAAAAATGTGTATTACACTATTTTTTATTATTTTAAAGTTACTGTAGCTGAGAAACAAGATTTTATTTGCATGAAGTGGCAAATCAGTGACAGAGCAAGGAATTAAATCCAGATACGCTATTTTGCAAGAATGCATTTTCATTAGCATCTAGCACTCTAATGGCTTGGGAAAACAGAGGAATTATCTTTCATTATTTTTTGTGGAGAGTGCATTAAATTACCTAGCAGCTAAAATGAAAGCCCTTGTATTCTATTGTGCATGTGTCAATGGAAGCAGGAAATAAAGCCTGGTCATTTTAAACTACATTTGAGCATACTTCACCCTTTTCTAACCTGGTCTAAAACACAATGCATAGTGGAAAGGGAAGGACAGATAAAGGAGGGTAGCAAAAAGGAAACAGCTTTCCTTTTGTAAGTACATCATGTAGAAAGAGTCCACAGGAATTTAAATAAAGAACAACACCCACTCATAAATTAGACATGCTTTTTAAAACTGGCTGCAGGGAGAATATTAACAAGTTTGCAAAGAATTCAGGACAGAAAGTTTACAAATCTAACTGATACTAAATATTAGTAACTTACTCAAAATTTCACAATTTCAGCTCATTTCTTAGACAATTGTTAAGTTTAATAATCACCACGTGTCCCAGTTTGAACTAATACAACTAATTTTCTGATTATTAAACTTAACAGTTTAGTTTAGTTCATCCACACTGTAGAAGTGAGCAATCAGAAAGTTACGTACATGTCTGTAAAAGCATTCACTCATTTAAGACTGAAAATGAGCTGCCTAGTGAACAGATTTCAGAAGCCCTCATCTGAAACTGGGCCCTAAGAATCGAGATGGGAGACTTAAGATCAGTGGCTGACACAAAAAATACTACCCAAAAAAAATACTACCCAAATATGCTTTGTAAGCTTGAAACAACTCAACAGCAAAGTCATTAGCTCCTTGCATTGAGGCACAGATTCAAATCATGCTACAAAATCTTATATGCTGCAGTAATTTTACTTGAGAAAGTTTTATTTTAAAAAAGTCTTTTAAAGAGAGACTTCATAGTTCATTTTCAGCAGTTCATGTAGAAAGATTTATCGTTCAGCAATTAGGTGCTCAGATTTGCCTCTCAGCGAAGATTCCCATGAGGTCCTGGAACTTAAGAGTTTTGCATCAAAACTCCTCCAATCACAGGAGGGATGAAATACACAGCACTGAATGCTGTGAATCTCTCATGTCACTCAAAAGGCAACATCCAAGTATTAGAATAAGGGTTTTGAGAAAATCCCAGTGAAAAGATGTCAAAACAGTTTGAACTTCACATTTCCCCAAAGACAATACATTAGAGTTTTTCCACCCAAAAAAAAAAAAAAAAGCAAGCGGCTCATCCTATTCAATCATTCTGCTCTCATTTACATTTCACTATCTGGCAGTTGAGGGTAGTGTGCCATCATCTATTGTGTCCTGTGAACAGAGATGCAATCATAGTCTGTATAGCAGCAGGTTAACATTGAAACACAAGCAGAACTCAGCAGGGCAACAGCAGCATACTCAAAAGCTATTTCCACTGTGAAAGAGCAAGAAATCACAGCAAAGTAGAATAGCAATGGTGGATGCATCATTATATTAATTCTTCTGGACCCCCTAGATGTTGGTGGTAGAGCTTGAAGAACGGTATAAAACCAGACAATACTGGACTACCAATTCAAGACTATTTTCTTCTTTCAGAAACTTTTTATCTTCATTTCTCTATGCAAGCAGCAACTGTGGTGACACACTCACCATATGGCTTCAACCATTTTTTGGAATGGAGGTATTTTTCCAACATCCTTTCATTGAGCAGCATATAACCCATCGGTTCAGAAATTAACACATCAACACACTCAGGCATGGCAACCTCCTCAATTTTTCCAGAAATAACTGTGATCTTTTCAGAAAGGTTGTTGCTTCTCACCAACAGCTGGAGGAAAAAGAAAAGCGCACAGTAATTGTTGACTTTGATTAGCAGAATTTATGCTAGAGATCTTTAATTAGCATTAAACTGCCTGTAGTGCAAACCAACTACCCCAATCTGTTAATCAGAATAAAATAGAAAGGTAACATTTTCCCTTGATACATCAAAATTACCAAAGACTGAGGCAAACTGGAGCCAAATTAGAGAAATGCATTGTATGGAACCAGCAAGTGACAGTATGAGTACTATCCTGCATGAGATAATCGTAATCAATATCTACAAGAAAAAATATTACCAGGAAAAGGTGGATATTTTAATTCAACATAGAAGATTACAAAGAAAAGATCTTAAAAGATCATAATTCTCCAAATTTTTAAAAATACTGTTGTTGAGTGAGTTACATAGTTATGAAAGGATGAAGACACTCAAGAGATGAAAAGTTTGGGGCGAGTAATTTCTAAGCATAAATGAAGCATAGCACTATATTCACATAAACACATTCAAATGGCCAGTACTTAGAGCCAGGATAATGGACATTTATTCACTTCTATGTGCATAGAGAACCTCAAAGCAAAATGTTTAATGCACAAAAGAAATGGACCTAAAATCTTCTGTTTGATACAGCAAGTTATTAAGGAACGGAATTTTCAAAGCCACTATGTATCTCCATATAGATGCATATCCTATTTAGCTGTACTGCACTCAGACATACAAGGAAGTATCTAAACCTCTTACATTTAAATAATGAGTAGAATCTGGGTTTTTCTGGCACAAACTTATAAAGAAGCAATTATTTCACACTAACCTGAGATGTCTGCTAGGATAGTCTATAAAATTAAGCATCCTTTGCAGCAGCATAGTATGAGATGTGTATCGATGTCCAGAGATATCAGGAAAAACAAGTATACACAATTCAGTAAGTATATATAAAAATATAATAAAAAACACTCCCTCACAGATGTACTTGCACCGGTATTTTTTTAATTTGTATTTCAGCAAACCTTTTCTGAAACAGACTGGGCCTTCGGTAACAAAAGTGGAACTTACAACTCATTCTAATTAGAGAAAGAAAGACTAATGTTGTTAGCTAATTTACTGAAATGTGAATATGCTAAAGCAGTTGGTAAAAAACCCAACCCAGAGCAACTTACAGAACAGATCAGAATACTTCATAAAGTCTTAGTAATTATATGGTCCTATCTCAAATATTTGAATTATTTAGCTTCCTTTAAATGAAATTAAATGCTAGCTATTAAACACCTTCCCAACACACTCCAGTGGAATAGTAACACCTTCTTTGCTAATAGCTAACCTAATAAATATAACAGCTATGTTAAGGATATGCATTAAAGCTTGAATAAGTGATACAATTAATGATTTTCAGCCATAACCTCCCATATAAACTACATGCTAATATGATAATAAAACTACTAAACAAAACAAAAACTACTGCACACTAAAATGGTATCAGTTAGGTAAAGAACATTGCTGCTTCTTTTACTGACAAGTGTTTGCATTCATCTCTAAGGACAGGTTGACAAATTTTTTAAGAGTTCTTTAGACCAAAGACTACATGAGCAGACACATGATGTGGTTTTATTTTGGAAGTGAAACTACCATTTTGCTTATAGCTGAATTCTGAATGTGAAAATAACTAATTGTCAAATAACAGCTCAGCATGGATGTACAAAGGCAAGAAGCCAAAATAATTTCAGACTGCAACAGATAACTCATGTAGTTGGCTAGAGGGCAGCAGAATATTACAGTATATTACAGAACCTATCACATGCAGTGGAGATGCTCATCTTAAGAAAATTTTTACTTTTACTGGAAATAGTGGCATGAAGAAAAATAGAAAAGGTTTTTCACTGCTATTCCATAGTATTATATTAT
>NW_010208439.1:0-1668 GCF_000695765.1 Mesitornis unicolor | reverse complement strand
CTTGCATTGGTACCAGTAAAACAGGTAAAGTTCCCAGTTCTGAAACCTAACATTTTTCTGAATTACCAAGATTATAGGTATCTTTTGGTGACACCTTCTCAGAATGGCCAGAAGCTTTTCCCTGTTGCACCAACAAAGCTAGGGAGGTAACTAGGATATTATTAAGGAAATAATTCCAAGGTTTGGTGTCCCGATAGGAATGTCTTCTGATCAGGGCCCACATTTTGTGGCAGACATAGTTCAACAGTTAAGTAAGGTTTTGGGTATTAGGTGGGATTTACAGACTCCATGGATGCCTCAAATCAAGTGGAAAGGTAGAAAGAATGAATCAGACTTTGAAAAGACAGATCAGCAAAATCTGTCAAGAAACATCTTTAAAATGGCCGCAGGCCCTTCCGTTGGCCCCATTAAGAATTAGAATACAGCCAAGGTCTAGAAGTAAGATTAGTCCTTTTGAGGGAAACCTTATCAAGTGCCACTGATTCCAAGGGATATGCAAGTTAAGGGAAAAACAGATTTGAAGTTGTATCTGATTTCTCTAGGCAAAGTTCTTGCAGCTCTCCAGCGACACATAGTCCTGACCGGACCACTTGCACTGGACACCCCTGCTCATCAATATCAAACAGGAAACCTTGTGTACATAAAGATGTGGGGTTCGGAACCTCTTCAGGAGAAGTGGAAGGGAGCACACAGCAGTTAAAGCTGAAGGAGTAGAACCCTGGATCCACTACACTCGAGTGAAGCCAATGCTAGAGACATCATAGTGGCAAGTAGAATCAACAGGAGATTTACGAATGAGACTGAGAAAACAGTAGAGACATTTTAGATTATGTACCTGATTAATATGTGTATTCTGATGATCTGTGTGGGAGGAGGTAATTTTCAAATTACGCTGCCAAAATGTGATCCAAACAGAAACCTTTGGGAACTTTTAGCCAAGAAGGTAACCAACACATTTTTCTTAGAGGCAGGAAATAAGGTAGGGGAAGTATATAGTTCTTGCTTAGTAGGCTTTCCAACCCCTTTAGAGTTGTTAAAGAGTTACACGATGTTCAGAGATTTTAGTGGAACTTTCAAGTTGATATACCATAATCTATATAGTTTTGGACAGTCAACTAAAAGTATGGAGAGAGGGATGTTAAAGATTAAAATAAGGGGTACTCTTCTGGCTGCACAGTGTGTAAATGTCATAAACTGTGCTTCTGGGTGTGAAGAGATGACTCGCCATAAGCCTTCTCTGATTTGTAATGAAACTCATAATCAAATTTATGCCTGGGCTCATATTAAGCTGCCTTTAGGATGGTTCTTGCTCTGTGAATGGATGGCTTATACATATGTTCCCGCTAATATAACTGGGAGCCCGTGTTCTATAGGGAGATTGCCCCCCCATTGGTAAGTAAAAAGGACCTAGTACACAGAAAAGTTAAAAGGGCCTCCCACCAGCTCTCAGAAAACTGTGATTCTCAAGTAGCTCTGTACAGTGCAAGCTAAATGGCTGCAGCGGCTATATTAACACCTGGAGTCGGAGTGGCCATGAATTATACCATGAAGAGAATTGCTTGTGCTCTGTTAAAAGATATAAACTACACTTCACAAGACTTAACAGCTACTGGAACTGAAATTAAACAACTTAGAGAAGCCGCTTTAGAGAATTGGGCTGCCATAGAT
>NW_010208438.1:0-20619 GCF_000695765.1 Mesitornis unicolor | reverse complement strand
TGTGACTAACTTTTTTCTCTCTCTCTACACCTTGATGTTCTTAATCATCAATCAATCAACCTTAATCATCACCTATGATGATTATTTGGAATCTTAAATTGAAAGCCATGAAAATGAAAACAATTATTCTACACACCAGCACTGCTTTTTTTTGTAATGTGTGATCATTACCTTCCGAAACCACATGAAAATGTTCTGGCCAGAAGGTGAAAAAAATTAAACTAAATGACAAATTGTTTAAAAAAAATTGAGAAAAGTAGTGGAGTGATCTTACTATATAATTAAAAGAATGGCAATGTTTAAGAAGTCTGATGAGCCAAGACATTCCTGAAAAGGTGTCCCTATTCTGTGAAAGAGGTTTAAATATCTCCAGGTTAATGTGTAAAATCTTGCGATAAAAAATTAAAGACATTTATCTTATTCAGGACTTGTTAACTTTTTTAATAATAAGTAGACTCAATGAGGCTATCAACACCACTATGTTCTTGCTGCCTGCTTTCAGTACAGAAAAAAAAATGTATTTCCTTTACCAAAGAGCTTTATGAATTTGGGTAAATTAGTGAGTCATGACATCAACAGTTTTTGACATTTTTTCCCCTACTTTTTCTTGTTTGCTTTACTATCTTCCAGGTGAAACACTGAGTATGAAACAGTGGAAGTAATGAAAAAAGTAGCCTGGCTCACAAAATATTATATTCCAACGGCCACAACAGCAAAAATCAAGATAGCAATAGCTCCTATGAATAAAAGCCTTGTAGATAATAGAGTTAACTCTTTCTACGGGCTCAGAACAAACTGTTTTTCTGGTCACAGTGGCCTTTTTCCTTCCTAAAGGGCGTGACCTCAAAGCAATGGTATACATTCAAAAGCTTTTTGTGATAACCATGAAAAATGTACTAACTTTTCATGCACTGTGACATCTTACCTGCTGTTATTCATTATTATATTCAGTAACAGGAATATGAAATGCTATGAAAAAGAAAAGCAACCCTTGAATAGATCCTCCAGCCAAAGTTAGTGGAATACTGTTGTGTTCAATGGTTTGGTTCAATTAAATTCACAGAATCACAGAATCACAGAACGTTAGGGATTGGAAGGGACCTCAAAAGATCATCCAGTCCAATCCCCCTGCCGGAGCAGGAACACCCAGATGAGGTTGCACAGGAAGGCGTCCAGGTGGGTTTTGAATGTCTCCAGAGAAGGAGACTCCACAACCTCTCTGGGCAGCCTGGGCCAGTGCTCTGTCACCCTCACTGAGAAGAAGTTTCTTCTCAAATTTAAGTGGAACCTCCTGTGTTCCAGTTTGTGCCCATTACCCCTTGTCCTATCATTGTTTGTCACCGAGAAGAGCCTGGCTCCATCCTCGTGACACTCACCCTTTAAATATTTATAAACATGAATGAGGTCTCCCCTCAGTCTCCTCTTCTGCAAACTAAAGAGACCCAGCTCCCTCAGCCGCTCCTCATAAGGGAGATGCTCCACTCCCTTGATCATCTTTGTAGCCCTACGCTGGACTCTCTCCAGCAGTTCCCTGTCCTTGAACTGAGGGGCCCAGAACTGGACACAATATTCCAGATGCGGTCTCAAATTCCAGGGGTTTATGTAGCCGCTAAGACACTGGGAGGGATAAGAATCAAAAGAAGGAAAAAACAGCACACAGCACAGAGGTAACAGATTGTTTTTTGACAATTGACATTCTAACAGAAGGATGACATAGCCAGGCACCATTAAAGCAACAAACTATTTAGGGAACACTGTGCACAGAAGAGGACGTACAGAGCTGGGAATGTAGCCGGTGCATGCAAATAGGAACTGAAGATAGAACCAGCCTTTTCTGTTATCTACAAAACTTAGAAAACCTTTTTGCTCAGATAAAGCAGAACAGTTAGATAAAATCAGGATGCTCCATCCTGGCTTAAAACAGCTCAAAACAAAGGGGGTAGTGTCTTCAGATTCTTTAGCTTGTTACCAGCACCGACATTTAAAAACTATTGCACAGATTTGCACAGATTTTTTTAAGGCATATTTAGGTAGTTTTCTATTAATAAGGCACTATTATAATATTGCTATAGCAACCCCAGAGAAGGCATTTTCTAAGCCCTTCTACCCAGGTACTTTTAACTTTTAAAGCTTTTGAAAATGTCTTAAAATGCTCACTGGTTCAGCTGATATATTTCAAGTCTGTTGTTAACTTAAAAGCAAACACTTTAGAAATATTTTTTTGAGGGGAAATGTCATGCTTGATGAATCAGCACATATTAATATTATACTTCTTGCATTAAGAGGTACGTTCAGAAGATGAGGCAGCAGTCAACGAAAAGAAAATGAAAGGCAAAAGATGTTGATATGATGAGTATGGCTGTAAGTTTATACAAACCTAAGTCAGTAAATTAAAAATTACAATATCCTCAACACCTGTAATGCTGCCCTGAGCAGAGAGATTAACATACTAAGCAATGCACACATTAAACGATTAAAGTAAGCAGCATACACAGCAACACAAAGCACTATGTAAGCACAAGTTAAGGTTATTTTGGGAAACAATTTCTCCACTTATGTGTACAAAACCTTATGCTAACACAGGACCAAGTTTACTCTGTGGCAGAAATGCAGCAGAGATGAGAAGAAAGCCCACAAGCCTGTCATTGGGAAGTTTTCCCTTCAACAGGCTGTTTCCACTCATAGGTAGTAACAGTTTTTACCTACAGACCTATATGCAGGGCCTATGGATCAGCTCTGTAGCTCTTCTTTAAGAGCAGGTCTGCTTTGGCTCTCTGACATTCAAGACCTAGACTTGTCTTGGAGGAAGCCAGACCTGTGTGGAGATTTCTTCTATTCTCCCAACTATGAAAAAGACCCTCTAGGAGAGGTGGAGTACTCTAGGGAGCCTACTATTTTTCTTTACAGTAAGTGTCACCTGTGAAACAAATCAGACATTCTCACAGTTGATGTTTTCATTTCTGGTTAAAAGAGAAAATTCTGGTTTTCTCACAGAAGGCAAATGTTGGAATTTTTTCATTTTTTGAGACAATGCTGAATCACGCTGTTCTGCTCACAATGAGACAATCATGACTGGAATCACAGGAATGTATCTCCCTACTCCAGAAAAGGATCAAGCTCTTTCTCATGGATATTTTCCTTTAACACCTTCTCAGAAATCCTCAGTGATTTCACAGCCTCACAAGGCAACCTGACCTATTGTTGTACCACACTTAGGGCAAGGAAGTTTTTCTTGATGTCTAACATAAATCTCTCTCCTTGCAATTATGCTAAATTTATCTCTTGTAGATAAAGTGCTATGTTCTACAGGAGATGATGTGCGAATGATGACGTGATGACTTCTGAAGCTACATCATCACTCCTCAGTGTGCTATTCTTATAGGACAGGCAGTTTATATTTTCACTAGAGATCATATAGTTGAAAAAGACACATTCATCTGGGGGAAATTAAAAAGTCAAAATTTTAATGAAATTTAATTTGCTACTACTAATTTTTTTCACTTTGACACAGGATACAATATGCAATATTGTTTGCAATACAATACAAATATACAGTCTCGTGAAGGGTTTTTTCATGGAATGTTTTCTGTTTGCATATAATATAAATTAGATCTTGAAGGTAAAATTGCAATTGTTTTTGTTTTTGTATTTAAAAACTTTTGTTATCTGTGCTGAACAGCCTAGAGAAAAAGTCTCTTACAAGTAGCAGATACATACTAATAGACATTAATGACCAAAATATTTTCAAACATATCTTCAAAAAATTCACATTGCACAAGTTCTTTGATTCCTGCAGAGCATACCTAGCAAAGACACTACTTTCATAGCATTTGTTGACAGAAAATGATGATTTAGGTTAGTTAGAGTTTTCACTTTTCCTAAGGACAATGGTTCCTAAACACAGCTGCTTCTGACATAATCAGAGAAGAAATACGTACGGAAAAGACACTAACTGAAAGATTATGTTTCTTCCCTGCTAAGTGAGTAGTTTATCAAAATCTCTGACTTTTTTCTTCCAGGAAGAGATGACCACATTTAATTGGTTAAATGCTTTTTGTACAGCTCTTACTTACTTTATTTTATACCTTTGGATACTGATTAAACATGACAAACCATGGATGAAAAATGTAGAGAAGAATAGGCCAGCACTGCTCAGCTGTGGACCAGAAAAGATTTTAAACTTAGGGGACAGAAGAGTACTCTTAGTTTTTACATCAGAAACAGTGAGTTCAATTTGCACATCAGTCCTCACAGAAAAGAGTAATGTAGGTTTGGCTGGGATACAGAGGATGTGATCAAAGACATCAAAGTGGGATGGATGTAGGATGGAGTGATCACAATCTAATTTTTAATAAGGTTATTGAACTTGCTGTTGCTGAAGGTCTAAATTCATTCATTGCCTCAGCAGTCCTAAGAGACAGTAACAGCATGCAACACTGTTAATATAATTAAGAAAAATAAAGATGCTGGAACAATCCAGAAACAGAGCTACATTTCTGCATCAAGGCAATTTGGCGATTCAGTGGCACCAAAAGCTGACAAAGCAGAAGCAACTGCTGACATACACTGCCACAGAGAACCCTTGGCAGCACAACAGCTCCTGGCAGGGAATGTGCATCCAGATCCAGATCTGCTGTAGAGTAATTACAACTCCATGGAAATCAACTGTTTAAACTTGTAAACTGTATCAGAATTGAATCTTTTGAGGTTTATACCGGTTTCAAACAAGCCTTCTCATTTTTCCCCCGATAACAACAGTTGGTCTAAGTGCTATCAACAGTGTGGAAAAATGACAGGTAGTAACAGCCACTTTGGGATTCATAACAGTTCTTCTGTGTTGCTCATGGAGGTGCTGAACTGGTGACAGCATCATCATTGCTTTTGTTCTCTGGCTAAAATGAAAAGTGCTAGAGATTCACTGTAGTTTACCAGGAGCTCTGTAAAACACCATGTAATATGCTGTACATTAATTTTCCACATGGAACACTTCACACAGTTCTTTCCATAGAGAAGGAATCCTTGAAGGAAAAGCAATCTACTAACTGAAGATGGGGGCTGGCAATGTGGCATATGTGTATAAACAAACTGGTTATATTTGTAAACATCTATATTAACCACTTAGTTAATGTTGAAGCAGAATATATTGTGTTTTCACCCTTTTAAGATCTAGTGAGGCCCTTTTCCCCACAAATGTCTGTGAAATTCTATGGTGTTCAAGGAGTTTTGCTAAGTCAGAGAACAGTTAGCAATTGAATTTGATAACTAGTCATTTATTGTGAAGAAGGTTATATAGAAGTATGTTTGCTGTCAAAAGTGCTCATTTTTCACTTATATGACACCTAGGGGACATAAGTATGCTGAAGCATGAAAACAGAGTGCTGGAGTTAAAACATTTTTGTTTCTTCCTTTTCTTCACACCTTCAAGTAAGATACATGGTGTTGCTATCGAAAACCTATTCATATTTGAAACCAAGTCAGGCCTGAAACATGTTTAACATATTCCAGGTGGGGGAAAAGATAATAAGTAAATAAGGAAAGCCATTTATTTACCAAAGCCCTGCAGCTACTGTATTATTTATCCCAGTGCAAAGTGTTACCAAATAAGAATTGTGACATTCCACACAGGTGTAAATGATTAATTACGCACAGGACACAGAGTATACAGCAGACTGCACAAGATGCAAAAATTTGCCCATTTTTACTCAGATCAATTTTTAACTGTCACTAAATCCACCTAAGTACAATATCCCATTTTTTCATGTCCTTGGTTTTGTGTGTGTGTGTGTGAGAGAGAGAGAGAGAGAGAGAAAATACCTCTGTGTACTCGTACGTCTTACATAATTCAGGATAATATAGGGTGAGTTACACAGGTGCACCAAGATCTACCAGGAATAATTGGATAAAATTATCTTTGCAAAAATCAGATTTTTTACAAGTTTTCTGATGTAGTCTGATTACATATTTCTGCCCAAGAGAGATTACCTGCCATTTTTGCAGGACCTTGGCTTGCTCACTGCAAGATGGGACTACTGTAAACCACAGTGTCACAAAAGAGAGAAGGAGCAATGTGTTTCATTGAAGTAAAATAATAATCTGATGGAGTTCAATAAATCTGATGGAATTTACTAAAATTTAACAGTGGTTTACCAAGTTTCAGTAAGTTTGATGGCAAAGTTCACCTTACAAATAGAAGAAACATACAAACGAAAACCGAGTTAGAATGCAGATAGAATGATTCCCACAGAGACCAGAGATGCAAAGGGTAAGGAAGGCCCTCTCATTTAGTCATGAGGTTCAGAGTGGACTCCCTTGCTTTCTAAACTCATTATGGAGCTTAGTTGTGGCTAGGTCCAATCTTAGTCTCAGACTTGGACAAAAGTTTACGTCTAATGGAACTGTCTATACAAAGTTTATAGTAATTAGTACTGAGTAACCACATGGATCAGTAATGTTTCATTAGTATTAATTCAGCCTGCTATCAGTCATTTAACAAGGATCTGTTGCAAGTAAGGGATCCCTCTGCCTTGGGCAAGGTAAGGGATCTGAAACCTTAAGAAGAAACGCTGCTTTAGGGAAAAGTCACCTGGTGTGCAGTCCAGCTGCAGTTCAGGAAAAGCTCAAATTGGGCTCATCCTGATGTTAAAATTTATAGAGTGAAGTAGTTGGCTGCTCATCAATAGTATAGACAAGACAGATGTCTTTGTTTTAGCTCTGGTATCTTGTTCTATACTTCGGTTATCTTGTACTTTTGGGCTTCGAAATCACCTTTCGAAATGTTTTTTCTGAGGCACCTTCACTCCCTTGTACATGAGCCAGCTTTCCAGCTCACAGGTTCACCACAGGGCGTGAGGCCTGTAGCTCCTTAGTCAACCTGAACCAAATAACAGCTAGAGGTCAAGTGTATCTGTCACACCACACTCACTCCTCATCATTATACACTGCACAGCTCCTTTACTGTAATTCATCTCTTTTCAAATTATTAGCTATTTTCTGCTTTGATTTCAACTGGGATGCTATTACTTATCTTTGCTCATTATTTCTTACAACATGGTTCATACTTGTGAAATACATGGTTCTGTATTTCTGGGAAACACCTGTATTAAGAATTACATGGTACCAAGTTAAGACTGAAATATTCCAATCATTTGTGAAGGAAGTTTCAACTCACTACCATCAAAAGGCAGTGCAGCTGAAAGCATGTGCTTTCTTTAATCTTCTTAAAACATATTCAACACACAGAAATGTTTAAAAACTATGGGAACTATTTTTCTAACAATAACCATTGTTTATCATTCTAAAACAATACAGTGCTCAAAAAACCCACAGATGACGCCTATCCCAAATATTGATGATCTAAACAATATGCAGACAGCAGATTAAGAAACAAGTGTCAGAAAACTGTAGTTCTGTGAGTATCAGAATCCGCAAATTCTTTCCATTGGAGCTGTACATTGTGATTCATTGGTTTTATTACTGAATAATATTAATGGTATAGCATGAGTATGCTTGTTATTGGATAGCAAAGAATACACACAGGAGAATTTGAAGGCTACAACTGTGGGAAAAGCCAAAACCAGAGTTTGCATCTGGAGAATCCACAGAGAAGAGAAACCCAGACTAAGGCTTTACCAATATAATCTCTAATAATGTATTACCTAATAGAAGAGTCCCACAGATCTCTGTGTGGATTTTCCATCATATAGTAAGAATGAGCTCAAACGACATTATTTCTTTTCAGAGGAACATGAAATAAACTCCTTTTCTTCCATGTGGCCATCTTCTTCAATAAAACTTAAAGACATGCTAAACCTCTCTACTCCTAAGTTTTGCCAAATGTTTAATTCCTTATTCACAGTGAAGGGCAAACATATGCATTCATACAGTATAATAACAGAAATTTTATTTCCTAAAGAAACCAGGCCTAAAACCAGCTGAAGATAGCGGTTGTTTTATTAGAGTGAGAGGTGGCAAGGCAGGACAAGCAGGGATTAAAATGGGAAGAGCTGATCTAGAATTAAAGGTCAAGTGAGGCAGTGAGGTAGGTGACGAACCTGCCACATGAGGACTTAGGGAGATGAAAACAGACAAACGCAAGGCGAGAGAAAGATGAGAGAGAAAATCAAAGAGAGGGAGGAATAAATAGAGAACAGGAGAATGGATGAGAGTATGGAGAGTATGGAGAGTAAAAACTGGCTTGTTGGGGAGAAAAGACTGACACTGCTTAACAACCAGTCCCTCTGGAGGACATCGTCTCAAATTATTTCCAAGCAGAAATTCATTCATCTTCATGCAAATTATGCATGGAAAAAGAGGAGGGCATCTCAGAGGAGGTGCTATCCAATCAATCCTTCCAATTCTCGGAGGAAACAGCATCTGCTCAGCCCTTCCAAGGCAAGGAATTGAAAACTAGCTTTATATAACAGCTGCAGATGTAGACTGCCAAGAAGTCAAAGCAGTTCATTGCTCCTTCAAGAGTCTAAAAATTCACAGCTCCTATGATCCACTGGAAGGTTTTTGGGGACTGTAAAAAACAGTTTGAAGAACTCTCCTGTGGAGAATATCAGTTGTGGGAGCACAGAGGAATGATGCAAGCAATGGGACCTGCAAAAGGAAAAAAAATCTATATATTTCAGGTGACATAAGAGATGGAAGTGATCAGAGGCTCTGGATGTCATTCATGGAGCAGAGGGAGCAAAAAAAGAATGTTGCATACTGCAACTGCAAGAATGAGAAGCTGTTCAGCAGATATTTGAATGATGTTTGAAAATAGGCTACAGCAGAAGGCTCCAGGATTACATTGGGAAAGAGGTCATGGTGAGAGAAGTTACAGAGCTCTGTGACAGTTAATGAGTAACTAATAAAGAGTAACTGAATGTAGCCACTGACACTATAACTGGCTTGGAAATGTTCTAAAAATTGGAATAATTTTAAAGATTAAAAATAACCCAATCTGAGGATGAAAAGGCCTTTGGTTTTATTTAGTAATTTATTGTAGGTTTAATGTTATTTTAAAATGTAGAAATGCTATTGGATTATTTTAATCCTTTCCTGACACTGGCTTAATGAGGGCCAGACCATCTCATCAGCTCTGGTACTTTCCTTGCTAGTAGGAGTGCTATGGTGGGTAGTCCTGAAGATGATGTAAAAGACAAACCCTTCCATAACTGCCTGTGCCCATCATGCTCTTCAGAACCACGACACTGGTGTAAATCACATCCTGTATAACTGTGGAAAGGGAGGAGCACAAAGAGAGGAGCACAAGGGTTACTGTTTTGTTCGCATCGCCTACCCCTACAGAGGTGACAGCTTTCCACTTCTCTGTTGCACCTCCTCCAGAAGAAGAAATGCCATAGTTTGACATTCACTGTGACAGCAGCTGCTGAACAGCCCTGCTCTGGTGATAAGAAAAGTACATGCTATGGAGGGAAAAGGCAAGGTCAGTATCTTATTTTCAGCTCTTGTAAAGAAATTATCTCTTGCCTTCAAAAGAAAATGACAATTTTGTTTCCAAAGAACGGTCCCACAAGGGGCCCAAGCATTCTCTGAGGCTTGGCTGTGAAGATGGCAATGGGGTGAGGGGAGGGGGAACAGGGATGGACAAGCACCACAGCAGACAGGGAAGCACATTAGCAACGCTCCTCTACTTTAAAATTAGACGTGTTTCACAACTACTGTTACTTCTCATTTTTAAAGCTGATTATTTTCCAAGAAACTTTGGACTAACAACACCCGTCTTTTAAATGAATTTGGCTAAAATATAGAGATGGAAAAGACAGGCCAGAAGACACGGGTTATTCTGTATTTCAAATTGGTGGTCTCAACGAGCCTTAACAGTAAGCACTGATTAATGCTTCCAAGGACCCTGAAATGTAAGTAAGTAAGAACAATTCTCATTTTTACAGATGAGAAGACTCAGACACAGAACAGTTGTGTGACTGCTGGGGTCAGAGTTTAGCAATGCTATCTATCTCATCTGTCAATCTCTGCTGCCCTTTCCCACAGTATATGTTCTCTCAAGAATTAATAACCAATATGACAACAGGCCACAAGTCTAAATTCATGCTTTCCTTTCCCCAGACAGGGTTTATCTAACTTATTTCCTCTTCTCACTCTCCATGCTGAACTTCTCTGTTTTTCTCTTTTCTTCATTGCTGCTTTAAGCTGTGTACATGGTGGGGATAGCAGGGCTAAAATAACATGTTATACTTTACCCTAAAGGCTATGAAAGTTGTGATCGTTCTTATCCGTTTCAGCAAGGGGTTCAAAAGTCTTCCATGTTGCCAAGAAAACCTTGTCTTCTACTGTCACGAGACTTATCCTTGAGGCTAGGAGAAATGCTATTTGTGAAGTAAAGGAGATGGTATGAGAGAACATCGTCTAAAAATAAGCTGCTCTACGTAGTGACTTGAAAAGCAAAGTGTTTAAATGCAATAATGTTATGCTGAAACTGACCCAAATTCTGTGGAGGACCAATCTAGAGAGGGAAGTAAACCTCTTAGATCACAGACAACGGGGTAGCTATTAGGGAACAGGTACACCTGAAGGCAGAGCAGAAATCTCCCTTTTCTATTCATTGGCAGAAAAGACTTATTTGTTACTTGGAGGTTCTGTTGATGTGGAAATGTCAGGACAAGTGGTCTAACTTGAGCACAGTACTGAACAAAAAGCACAGGTTTGCCTCTTCAGGTACAGTCCTGACAATCTTGCAGCACTTTTGCCAGGTGCTGAAGCATCCTGCAGCAAAGGTGCACAGGCATCACCCCAAATCACAAGTAGGCACATTGTACATTTCTAGGGAGTGCTTTTTCCCAGAAACCTGCTTACATCTTTGTAGGATATTAATTCCTGTGACTACTGCATGATTACTGCCTGCCAAAGAAGGTTGACCTGTTCTGGTAAGCACGCTCACATCTCCTCACAATACAGTCCTTCTTCCAGAGTTCACTGCCTTCAGCCCAGTGTGAGAAATTAATCCACAGACTCAAGATACTACAGAGAGCTGAGTTTCAGACTATGGAAACCTCAGTGACAGAGTTTATCTGCAACTTTATCTGCAAGTACCACTTGTGACAAACTATGTCACAAATTGTATTTTCTTTATTCCTGTTATATCTGACAACACTGTTAAGAAAATGGAGGAAGAGACAGGAAGAAAAGTGAAATATTTTTACAAGTGGTGTTCACCTGCAGGAGGCATCACATTCTCAGGAGAAAAAAAAAAAAGTATTATTTTCTCTTTAGTGGATGCTTTAAAATACCTGAGCTGAAAGATTTTTGGTTTGAAGGGCAGAGACATCACGTTAGGTGAGCAACTTTATTTTTCAGGCCACACCTATGCTTGTAAATGAGTTTGTGATGTGACCAACATGTACCAAGCTGGTTACACATAAACGACAACCATGTGACTGATTGGAGAGACAATTTGTGAATGTCTGAATACTGCCTATGTGAATGTTGAAGTGCCTGAGGAAATGAGTGTCACCAGCATGTAAAACCTACAAGCACTAATCTTGGGAACCCTCTCTTGTGGGGAGATCTGAGAGCCAGCTTAAAGGTAGCTATATTCAAATGATCCTACTACCATTTCAGCATTTGTGGCTGACTAGTATACCATACTTTCTCTCCCTGATGTTCTGAACAGCCCAGTGACTGATTTTGGCTAGCTGGGATCATCTGATCTGGTTTTGCTAATGAAGGTCAGGATGGAGCTATAGATCAACTCTGAGGTCAAAATGCAATAGTTCTGGATCTTGCACTCAACACTATGAATTTTCTGTTAATAAAGTACAAAAAGAAACAAACATAATCAATTCACCTATAATTATTCAAGAGAATGGTGCATTTATTCACCTCTGTGGGGTTTTTCTGCATCAATGTGTAGTAAAGGACAATGCAAAAGGAGATCTATATATCCGAATGCTGTGGAGTGGTAGATAGGTGCTTTCTCCCTCTCATTTATAATTTTCTTTTATTTTCTTTTTTTTTTTTCTTGGAGCAGAACCACAGCTTATCACTTGTTAGCCCTGAGCCTCAGCACAAAAGCTCTTCCTATTCTGCCAGACATTGTGTGTATGAACTGTGCTTTTGGATAGTTCAGAATGATCCCATCAACAGGATACAAAATGCTAAAAAACAATGCAAAGACTGGAAGTTGGTGTGCACTTTTAAACCTCCTTTTTCATTTATATGTCTACTATTGGAGTAAAATTCTGTGAAAGACAAATTTGGGAATGTAAAGACTGACTTTACTGCTTCCTTGGTACAAGAAACGAGCAAAAAATAATGTATCATTAAAAAGATTTTTGTTTGCTTCAGGATCTTACACATTCTGAGTCACTTATACATGTCACCAAAGTTGAATAGCTATTAATTTGATAAAATTAATCTTAATGTCACTATATTTCTTCATTGGAGGAAGTATCACACAAGCATTTCAACCAGACTTATTTTAGCACCAAAATATTTCAAAGTTAAGTTTCAGAGAGATAATTAAATGGGGAAAATATACTCTGGAGACTTAAGATGCACCCTTCAAAAAGTCCATTTAATAATGGATATGCTTTAATGAATTTTGACTAATGGAACTATTTTGGTTCTACATCTCATTTACCCTTGGTTTGATGCTGAGACACAAAAGTACCACAGCAGTATGTCAGATACCTATACCAGATATTAGAAGTTGTCATACATAAAATACCGATAGGAGTTACTAGCTTTTTTTTTAAACAACCTGGCTACCTGTTTACGTGTTGACATTTAAACACAACTTTAAATACCTGTGTCCCAGTTCAACACTCAATTAGATGAATTTCATTCCATTGACCAACACATTCCCTATCTTAAAATTTCTGCTAGTAGGATTAATACAGTCTAGTAGAAGAACATTCTCATTTAAAATCATGATCAGCCTGACAACAAAGACCAAATGTTCATTCTCACACACAGTTGAAACAGGGACAAAAATAAGCAGACCTCAGGAATTATGATCTTCATTTAGCAAATTAATTAAAACTATGTAAGGTAACTTAGGAATAAGAATACCCCTGAGAGAACTTTTCATGGCTTTCAAGATCATGGATACAGTACAAAGTAAAGTAATCTTTTGATGTTAGATGAGTAGAAGCAGCTTCATTGGCATATTTTTTTTCTGCTGTTTTGAAGTTAGCACCGTGTTCTTATTTGTTCTGGCATAGTACAGTCTCCTCTATTTTTATTTAACCAAAAAGCACTCTTAAAAACATAGCACATTAATATTCACATTAAATATTAGTGAGAACCCAGTAAAGTGGTAGTAAAGGATAACTGTTAGAAATTCAAGGATGAATAGGCAATGCTAGTTAGACCAATTCAAGAACTGGCATGAATTAAGCTTGAGCTTCCTAGGCTTCCTCACCAGTGTTACACAGAACACAGGAGCATTATTTCAGCTTAACTCTAGTTGGAAACACTAAAACACTTTAGACTTAAGTTGTAACTGACAAATTCACTGTGCTAATTATATCTCAAACTTCCACCTCAAGCTCCTGCCCCTCCACACTGTGCCATCCTTGTAAATAGCATATTCAATGATATACAAGTGCAGTCATACAACTCTTCTACCTGAAGAGATAGGGTACCTTAATTTACATATTTATTAAACATTGTAAGTAGAAGCATGCACTGCAGTGCCATGTTGCATTGTGAAGGATGGCCCCAGCAACAGCTGCGATTACTATTACTGCACTGGAAAACCCACAACATTAGGTTTGTTGACATACATGTGAATAAAGGTAGGAAAACAACACAATGGGTATTTAAGACAAAAGCAACTTGAGAAATAACTGCACTTGGCAGTGCAGCTGTGCTCTGCAGGGGCGCAGAGAACATCCTTGATCTTGCATTCTCTGCTGGGTGTGCTGTGGAGACAGCACACGTGGCTGGCCAGGAAGGACGCTCATCCATCAGCTGCTACCCAGCCAGTCTAGCAGTAATGAGGAACTCCAGAGGGAGCCTGGTTCAGTTGCTCACTTGGAAGGAGAATGTTGCTCAAAAGCGCAAAGTGGAAATGCTCATTACAAAAAGAATCAAAGGCTAAACAGAAGTTTATTGTTGAAACCATGGGACAAGACTAAAATCAGACTGGTCTCACACCTGCTAATCATAACTTCTTTGCTATGCAAAGACTTCTGGCTGATGATAGTGAAAAAGCTGTTTGAATATAGTCACATCTTGCCATCACACAGATGGGGGTGATAAAAATGACTGTAGCACTGAAAGAGAAGCTCATTTCTAAGTCTGCACCACTTCACCATTCAAATACTTCAGAGAAACCTTTCAACATGCTCAATGACAAACACAAACCATCCACCTACCCTGCAGGATTCAATCCATTCTTGTCCTTGAGTTTTTCCAGTGTATCTCTAGGGCCAGACTTTCCATATGATGGCTTTAGCTACAATTATTTAAGACAGCACCACCCTAGACCTCTGATGGGATGTGACTGTTCCAGCAGGGGAGGTAAGAGAGCAAATACATGGAAGGTCTTCAGCCAGGGCTGTCCTCCCCTCTCAGTCCTCACTACCACCGTGGAGATCCATTCCTGACACACATTTGATCCTGCTACAACTGCTATGGGAACAGCTCCCACTGACCAGGGCACAAGACAAACTGCCAGGAGTTGCAAACCTTATTTCTATTGCAGAGACTACCCAGCAAGTCCAGGTTGTGGAAGCTCAGCCCTGCCCAATTATTTGCAATGGTGATTTATAATGATCAGGCCCTGACCTGTCTTTCCTGTCCCTTTGTAGGAGGTTAGGGCTCCTACAGCAGGAAGGGAATGGATAAATGCAGACAGTAATGTTCCTAGTCAAAAAGCAAGATGCAACAAAGCTACTCCACAGGAGTCTTTGGTAATCCTGATCTTTATATGCTTAAAAATGTATTGATTCTTTATTGTAGAACAGGCTATCAGCCAAGCTGGTCTTTCATCCAGTGCAGATATGATAATGGGAAATATGAATGGGCCTTACCCTATAATTAGGGTTCATTCAGAAGTGTCACAGACTTTCCAAGCAGGCAAATGTAAAGCACCACCGTGACTCATCACTAAAGGGTGTGACTGCTTTCAGGGATTTGTAAGATTTTCTTTAAATGCTGACCAGTTCCTTCCTCTTCAATGGGATGTCAGAAACCAGAATTTGAAGACTCTGTTGGGGGCCAATGCGTCAAACTGCTGATAAGCCAGACAAATCTGTTTGTGCCGACTGTTACCAGCCCTAAAGGTGATGAAGGAAGTCTTTTACCCACCTAACCCCAGGGAAATAGGTTAGCCAGACTGCAGCAGTAAGAAGCTGTCCAGGATCCTTTTTTTTCCCATAATATCCTCAGGACGGACCAATTTAGTCATGTAAATTTTATTTAAAGAAAAAAAAAATCAATCGGCTTATGATTGTGTATGTTTCTTTCTGACCTCCACTCGCTCAAGTGAGTTTGACTTTATAATTATCTTGCCTTCTTCTGGCTGGCATGAAAGAGGATATTAGCTCTATTACTACCAGCCTATTAACTTCAGCCTTTCACTCAAACAGCACAGACTGGTCTTTTGGAGCCGAAGGTTTTATGGAGCCAAAGGTTTCCAACCTAAGCAGTCTGTAGATAGCACTAATATGTATGCTTGTGTATATACTTATAGATAATTTAATCTGAGATGGTTTAGGGGTGGAATATCTCTAGTTGTAACAGAGAAATGAGAAGTTTACTCAGCCTTCAACATCATTCACTACAACAGTTACTACTTACACAGCAGAATATCACACACCTATAATAACAGCATTATTTTGCTGTCCCATGTGCAGAAAAGGGGCAGATTTCTCACACTGGAAGTTTTCTGAGAATGCTGATCTGCCAGGGTTGCATCTGTAGAGTCAAGTTCTGCCTAATCTATGATTTGCACACCAAACTATTGAACATACACCACAACATTGTTTTATGGATTTTATATGTGCTTATAGACCTATCATTCTCACACTTTGCTACAGGTAAAAGTCTGGCAGTATTTGCATTTTACTCTACTCTCTCAAACATTCATGATACTGGTACTAAAAATTAAGTCTGTGCTAAAGCAATATGAAACTATATATATACATATATGGGCATATATGTGTCATATATATATCAAAGATATTTTTTCAATTAACACTTCAAAGAAAAAAAAATCTCTTCATGATATTGCTTGCAGATGAATACTCCCTGAAGTAATGCTTATTTATAGTGGGAAATACCCTCATGAAGTACACTTTACTATTGCCCAGTAGACAGACCAATCTCACCTGAATTTTCCCTATTCAATTTTTTTTTCACTTTTCTTACAGTTTTTGAAGCAAAATGAAAATTACAGACGTTAAAAGCTGGAAAATACAAACAGCTTTCAACAAAAAATATGGATTTTTTTAAAGCATTGATACTCATTTATCATGCACAGACACTGGATTCATATGAATGACTACAGGAACTCCAAAGGGGCCATTATGATTTTTCTTGCATCAATAATCCACACTCAAGGAAAGAATTTACACAATAGAATACACGGACTCCATGGGAACACTGAAATAAAAACATTTCCACAACTTCGTGCTTCAAAAACATGGATTTACCTGTTACATTTTTTAAGTCTTAATGCTAATCTGCCTGATAAAAACTAGTACTCATTAGTCTTTAGTCTAGTACTCATTTAGTCTTTTAGTCAGAAAAAACAACTGTCAAATGCAATGTATACCTTACAGTAGAACTCACTATGTAGTTCATAGGATTATGATGATTAATTAATATCTGTAGTGCTTTAACACATGTTAAGTATTTTTCTATGGATTTAGATACAGCAGTGTTCAACACTATAAAGAACCCTGGCTAACTAGCTAACTCCTGTGTTAAAATACAGTTGGTAAAATTCTCCTCCTGGTTTTATTCAAGTACATAAGGATGCAGAGAAAGCAAAGATATCCTGAAAACTCCTCTAAGCATCCTGAGTTCCCCAACTCATGACAGTCTGCATTAGAGCAGTCTCAGGACTATTGCTGAGCTCCAACAGCCTCCAAAAAGTCATTCTTCAAACAAAGTGACTGGAGCCCAGCAGTGTTCTGGCTCTTGCCTTCATCTCTCTCCACCCCCCACCCCCATCCTCCTCCCTGTCCTTCCTCCACTATATTCCTGTGCCAGGATTTCTAAGGTGGTAATACAAAACCAACAGATGGGCTAAACACCAGCTGACAAAGGGACCAGGAGGTGGTTTCCTAACACCTGGTTCCTGCCCACTGTTGTGCTTACTTCACTGCTCTGTTTGAGGACAAAAAAAAATTACCTCTGCTTTTCTTGTAAATTCTTGAGGATACAAATTAATTGAAATGTAGTAAGAACATTGTCCTTTAGGGACTTATTTTTTTATTCTTAAACCCAAATGAACCTGTAGCATCACAATGTAAAAATAACCCTATTTATGGCAGTGATTTTAAGTTTAAGGCACAACAGGATGAGCTGCAATTACTGACTCTGTAGCAAGCTTCCTGCACTCGCTTCTGTAAGTCACTATATCTTTCCCTGCCCCAAGGTTTTTGCTCTCTCTTTTAAAGTTGCTCATTATCTTGGGAAAAGATATACTGGATATTTGTACAGGATCTATCTTAGATGGAGCATTAGTTGCTACTGTGACAGTAATTACTAATAAAAACACAATCTAAACTTTACCCCATCTACTTTTTAAAAAAATACTTCGTTCATTTCCTGGTTTTGCAGCTTGTGCCCATCTAGCTGTGGCACTGTGGTAGAGTGAGCACCAACAGGTGCTTTAACAACACAGCCTGGTATGGGAACACACATAGAACAGAAAGATGAATTGCTAGGGGAAGATATATTTACTATTGGAAAACAATGATTTTGTGATAAAGAAGATTGAGTATATAACTGTAAACATTAAGTAGTATTTTCAACTGAGCTACTCTTAATCATGAAAAACGTATGCTGGCCTTATTTTACCATCTGTACACACTTAAAATGGTAGAGGCAAGGAGATCAAGCAATGATTTTTCCATCCCTCATAGTTTTCTTGTGAGAAGCGGAAAATGCCTTTCACCCTAGCTCTGGTGCCAGGCATTGAGTTGTTTGCTATCACAGCATTTCATGTCAGATGGAGGAGACTGAACTGTGAATTCCTAAACCTAGAAAAATATTTTCAGATGTCTGTACAGCCCAAAGCAGCTGTTAAACCTCCACATGCTGACAGTAACTTCATACCTGTGCTCTGACAGAACAGGGATGGAGACATACCCAAAAAGACACCGGGCTTCTAAGAAACCATCAACTGTCTTTGGAAGCAGGGCTTGTTAAAAAAAAAACCAACAACCAACCAACCAACAAACAAAAAAACAACAAATAAATTAAGCACAAACAATAAAGGCAACTGGGGAAAAAACACAGACCTCACCCACTCCCAAGTGCCCAGGACTGTTCAGACAAGTCTGAACGGTCCTTAGGAAGGCTCTGCACTTCACAATACCAGCTGCACTTTCACTGTTCAAATATCCAATGAATTGGCAGAGAAAAGGCAGTCGTGATAGGTACATCAGTTAAAATTACACTGATGTCAAGTCACAAGGGATATGAAAAGCCAGAGAGATCATGATAGGTAGCTTTGTAACAGTGGTGACTAAAATCAGCATTTCTCTCTCTCCTTCAGACTGTACCTACCTCTCAGCGCATTGCTTTTTCTACAGTTGACAGCATAACAAACATACTCAATGAAAATACAACCTCGTAAGAAGAAAGTCTCATCCTTTGAGACCTGATGTCAAATGAATGAATATGCATTCAAATAAACATCTGTTATATCCACAAGTTGCTGTAGTAATTCTGTTTTAATAAGGTGCAAAAGGCTGGGAAAAATAAAATCTAGACTGGCTTTTCAATTAGTCTCTGTTAAATGGGCTTTCTTTATTTTCACTTTGTATCTTGAAAGCCGCAGAAGCCAGAAAATGTGTAGTAGCTGACATGGTGTGCAGCCCTTGACCAATCTACTTACTTTCATTATGTAGATGCACACTATTCTAGTAATTTTCTATTGACACCTGTGTTATTTTTCACCTGAAACAAAATAAAAATTTAAACACTTAATCCTGACTTTCAAAGCTCCAGCAAGCCTCATCTTGAGCATCATCAACAGAATAGGAAAAAAAAAAAAAGAAAAAAAAAGGCTTTCAGTGCTGACTGATAGATTTTTGATATTGCCATGCTTCCCTTTTACTAATTATGCCCAGATTGCTCATCATGCCAGATACTGTTTATGCTAGGAATTTTCTACAGTATACCTCAGGGGCAAATTGCCTGTAGTGGTGATCTGGGAATTCTCTATAGCCTACTTTAACAAACAAACTTCCAGTATTCCTCCACATCACATCACTCAACTCTCACCAAATCTTCAGCCTACTTTTCAACTGAGACAACTTTGGCTACCCAGAGAAGGGTATTCCCTGACACAGCGATTGTTTATTCCCAGCAATTGTTTATTCCCTTCAGAGCACAATATACACTCTCTGACCCCTTGATCCTGCACAGCTAAGAAAACACAGTAGTTTTAAGTCATTAGGCTGTTGATAATGAAAGCCCTTGAGGTAAAAGCCATTGAGGTGACAGCCCTTGTGCTGGACAGACAGGTCAGCCTGAGATTTCATGTAAATTACACAAACATTTGCAATACTTGTTAATTTCTTCTCTGCTGAAGCCAGTTATGCATAACCTCATCTAATTTTCACAGATAGAATAAATCTTATTTTACAAGTGGATTTTATTGCCAGTATGATCAGGCTCTAAGTTTGGAATATTTACATTATTCCAACTGGCGGACTGCTTTTACCACCCTAGCCGTACTGTATGTAAAGCTGTTCAAGTACACACTAGAACAGCCCATTCATGATGGGCCAGAAAATAAACTAAATCTCCATCCTATACCATCTTCCTGTGACACCTACCTCAACTGCTATTGATTATTCCCATTCCTTTTTAAAACATTCAGAAATTGGCACACTAGCTGCTCATGGTACAAGTCTTAATTCAGTCTTTAATCCTGAATGCTCCCGTGAGAAAGGGTGAGGCTGCAGGGTGGCACTCCTGCTGCAGCACCACGTTTACAATGCAGGCTGTCCCCACACATTGGGTCTCCTCAGGCCTGTGCAGGGCTTGGCTGGCCCAAGGGCCTGGGTCACCGTTCCACTGGGCACACAATGCCAGATACCGGTGCTTCTCCAGGTCCCCTGAGTGAAGATGCGCCAAGACCAGAGTTTTCTGGAAGGGGAATATGTGAAGGCAGGGGAAGAAACCACCAATAGTTCCATTCCTGTGTCAGCAGTCAGCATTCGTCTCCACCATGATGCCAGGCATGAGGTGTGACACGAGGCCAGGGCGGCCAAGAAGGTCCGGGGGCCATGGAAGCTTCACGGTCCCCACCAGAGTGAAGCCTTGGCCCCCCCCCTGCCGAAGCCCACGGCAGCGCTCTGCGCGCTGGAGGCAGGACCCGTCGGGACCCGGGCTGAGCCGCTGGCCACCGGGGGAGGAGGCCGCGGCCGGGCCAAGCCCAGCGGCCGTCGAGGGCCACCC